>NW_027521190.1:0-112970 GCF_052094955.1 Ictidomys tridecemlineatus
GCCTCAGCCACCTGAGCTGCTGGGTTACAGGCATGCACCACTTTGCCAGCTCTTACAGTTCTTTTTTATTCACCTGTGCTTTTTCTAGCATAAAGGGAAAAGGGAAGACAAATTATTACCTCTTACAATATGTCAGAGCCTTCTAGTTATAAAATTCTTCAAAATAAAAAAATTCTGTTTTCCATTTAGGATTTTAAAATTTCTTTTCTTGGTAGTGGTTAGTTTCAATTCAAACCAATTTTGTTCCTATACAGGGTCTAATTTAGTCCTAAGCGAGATCTACTAAGAAACCCAAAGAGGATAAGATCTGATCCCTGTCCTGCTGTGCCTCTCCCCTGACTCAAGCAATGGCAAGGCCCTACTTAGGTGGATAGCACAAGGCGTCCATCCTCTGGAGGAGCGCAGTATGTTTCTGGGAATGGGCTGATTTGTTTTTGTATTCCTTCAATAAGTATAGTTTTGATTTCTCATATGACCATTAAGTATAAAGAAAAAATCATGACTTTCCCAATTAATGCAACTACTTCTAAAGCATAGATCTGTTTGTTCTAAATGCAATGATTCAGCTGTGGAGTGTAAATTGTTAATGTCTAAAGAAAAACTCCCTGTATTCCTGTCATGGAAGTTTTTGAGAAATTAAATTAAAATCTAGAGAAGGAAAACTAATGTTAAGAAGATATATTAGTGCTTAGTACTGGGCAACTTGTTCTTGTTCCTGTGCACAATGGTTTGTGCTCTTACTTTTGTTTGATTACAAGTAATAACAAATCAACTACTTGCCGTAACCATGGAACCGGTTCCAGTCAGTAAGTCAAGAAAGAATAGTCAAGGTATAGGCCAATAGTTTGGGACATTTGTAACTATTATTAAAAGTTAACTAAGCAGAAACAGCTCAAAGCAAAACTCGAACTGAAAGTACAAATGCTTGCTTATGCATAAGCCAAGATACATTCTTCTATTCTAATTGTAGCTACGTAATATTTTTTTTGTTTGAATAATGATTCCTGTTTTGTAACCACAAAGTACTGTAAGCCTGCCAAAATGAAAAGTATATATGATCAACTTCACAAGTAAAGATTGGGATCAAAACCTTCACTTTGGTGTCTGTGTTGTTTCTTCACCCCCTGTTTCGCCGACTCCTCACCATCCGTTTGTCTCCTGAGACCCCCTGTTTGAGCTGGTCTCTGACACTGTTCTTAAACCAACTTACAATCTAATAGGAAGATGAAATAGATATGTGCAGGAAACATGGTAACAATTCTATGCAATCTACAAATTATCATTATTTTTCCTTAGTGTTTGCTTGGGCAGCTCTGGGAATGGAGCACTTAATACTTGTCAAAGCCCCTCATTCCATCTTGAATATGCGCTCCTCCAGGTCCTAGTTGGCCCTCTCAATTGTGTTCTAAACACTAGGGCAACACCTTGTGTAAATGTGCACTCAGTAAAGGTTTGAAGAATGAAGAAGGTCTGTCAAGTACATCCATGGAGCAGAGTTTTTAAAAGATTCTTTAAAGACAGTACTGTGTGGGACCTAAAGGATCTAACAGAGACTTGACTGAGGCGAGAAGACATTTCTGTTCAGTGGTTCTGGTGCAGATATCTTGCTGAGAAAAATAAAGCCTCTGTGGGCATAAGTGAGGCAGCATAGCCCAGCGGCTTCTGAGGAACTCAGTGTCCCCTGTCTCCTAAACATATCCCTTATGAAGACCATCGGCTCAGTTTTCACAGAACAAGCAGCTCTGCATCTTTCTTTCCCAATCAGTCATCTCAAAGTGAGGTGACCGAGAATGAAGTCACTTATGAGTGACCCCAAAATACAATATTTCTAAATGAGGGGGGTTGTGTATGAAGTAGATTACTCTCAAGCTTCAGGGATTTATTACAGTTAATAAATTGCTTGCAACTCCCCTCCCCAAGCATCCATGTGTTGTAAGATAAAGATGAAAACCCCTAGTTAGTGAATGAATACATTTCTAAACATAACTTCTTCTACAATAATGATGTTTATTTAAACAGATATTTTGGTAGGTCTCTTGTTATGCTATATTGTATCATAATGGGAATGTGTCCCTATACTTTCTCCCTAAAAATTATTCCTTTCTGTCCTGCTCATCAAAAGCAGAGGATTAACACTAAGCATTATCTATTGTTTACCATAAGTAATTTTCCACACTCATCATCTCCCTTAAGGAATTTAGGAATACCAGGGTTTCTGGTTATGTTTTGGGTTTTTTTCCAGTACTGGAGGCATCATGCTAAATCCCTCAGGTTTTGTGATAACCTCTAAAGTTATTTCTACTCTGGCAATACAAGTAGTATTGTGGAAACTTAGACACACATAGAAAAGCTGCTACGATAGGTCATTACATAAATGCCATCAAAATGGTAATGAAAATATGTACAATATTCTGTAATATGTTTTTAAGGTGTAGGTATATCCTGATTCTGGGATAGTGTTTTTGAAAAGTGTGATGGTAAATAAACTACTTACCAGCAACTCTAACAGAGAGGCGTAGATTTCTGGTTTTGGTGTGGCCCTTGCTGCTCTGCATACTAGCACCTGGGCTGCAAAGAAAGCTCTTGGTAAAACTGGCTGTTGGTCTCCATTCACCACAAAACGGACCTGTTATTATGAAAGTTGCCTGTCGCATATCTGTGGCCTCATGAAGGAGTCAAAATCCTCTGATTTCTCACAATTATTTTCCTGTGATGGACATTTATAGAGGTCTGGGGCCGACCTTTTTGGAATATGCATCGAGCCTTTCCTCTGCAGCTGCTCTGGGACTCCTCAGTGGGCAAACACAACTCAAGGGTAACAGCTTGAGTTCAACTGCAACAATGGAGAGCAGTTAATTCGCTGTTGGATTCATTAATGTCTTGGCAATCACCTGTTCCCAGCATGCAGCGAGAAGATCAGCGTCCTCTCTCTTCTGTGATGTGGGTGAGTGAAGTTCAGAGTGAGATTTCTGCTAAGAAGTTGTGGGTGGCTGAAACCTCAAGACTGCCTTTCCTTCCTGCTAGAAAGAGAAGGGGTCAGGGTGGGTGTACACTTATTGGGATGGATTTCGCATGGCATATGAAGTTTTTCTTTCATGTTACATATTTTTCCAGATGGACAGATATCAGAAGCCACAATATTAAAAGCATCCCCACTATCTTCAGCTGATCCACTCCCTCTAAGGGCTGATCCCTTACCAAACCCAGTATGACTTCGTGCCCCTTAATTTTATGATCCTGCTGATGCTCATGACCTGGTGAAGAAATTGGTTGCTATGGAGTTTAAAAGTAGGGGGAAAAAAGAGTCATCAGACAGCTCTTTCAGGTACAGATGGAGAAAAGCAAACAAGCTTGAAAGTCTTGTAGTATTTTACTGCACAAAAATAAAAATAAAAGTATTAGATAAAGAGGTAAATCTCTAAAACATATAATTTTCCATAATACAATGGGGTTTTTCTCATGCTTAGGAGAGACACATTAACAGTACTCCTAAAAGATCTTAGAATGATAAGCCATCAGAGAAAGGCAAAGCTAAAGCATATTTGATGAAGCACTTCACACATTCCAGGTTCCTCACAATAAAAGGAATGATAATGATGTGTTGTTAAGGGAGTGAAGAAATCAGAAGCTTTATTCACCACTCTTATTAATAAGGTAAGCTGGTTCCACTGGTCTGAAAATGATCTGGAACTTCTTCAGAAAGTCAAATATGAAGTTAACAATCAACCTCTTTCACTACTACTTACAAACTCATGATAAATAAAAATGCTGTCTAGAAATGATTTGTACATGAATGTTCATATAATGTTCATATTATATATAATGTTCATATTATACATACGAATCTTATTCATATTAGTCAAAAAGTGAAAATGACCAGGCAGGTCTGTAATCTAGCTACTCGAGAAGCTGAGGCAGGAGGATCACAAATTCAGGGACAACCTGGGAAAATTTGCAAGATCCTGTCTCAAAACAAAATTTCTAAAAGTGTTGGGCTTTGGTTAGTGGTAGAATATTGTTTAGTATGCAGGAGGCTCCGGGTTCAATCTGCAGTACGACACCCACACAGACACAAAGTAAAAATTACTATCCAGTTCGAAATGAACAAAGAAATGTGGAAATTTCATAAGATGGAAATCAGTCACAATACAAAGGAATAAACTAAAATACTAATACAAGCTACAATATAACTGAAAATTGCAAATATCCTAAGTGAAAGGAGTCAAATCCAAAAGGCGTATATGGTATTACTTCATTGAAAATATCCACAAAAACTCGAGTGTATACATGGATCTTTCCACATTTGAATTAGAAACACAGAAATGGTGTTTATTTAAAACTTAGAATCAAGATCCATTAGGAAAATGCAAGTCAAAGTCACATTGCACATAGCACTTTACATTCACTAGTGTTGGCTAGAGCTGCAATATTGGGGGAAAGGAGATTGACTGCTTTGGGTATGGGCTTTTTTTGAAGAGAAAAGTAATAAAAATATTCTGAAATACCTGTGGATTAGAGAACCCAGGTGAGGTCACAATGTGTCACATACTTATACAGTGTGCTTCCCCTGGTTAGAGGGGCACCACAGTGGTCATGAGACACTGTGTATGGAGAGAGCGCTCTTGTAATTGCTGCTGAAAAGTTCACATATTTCTACAACTAAGACATTTCCTAGAATGAAACCATCATCTAGTTCTAATCTCACTATACAGTCTTTCTCCCAGCCAGCTTCCTCAGGGCACTCTTGACCTCGTTGCTTCTCAGGCTGTGAATGATGGGCTTCAAATTGGGGTCACCATACAGAAGAGCACAGAGACCAGGGTGTCCATGTCCAGCCTTTTCTGGGCCTGTCATAGTGAAAGTGGCTGTTCCATAGAAGACTACCATGACAGTGAGGGGGGACGCACAGGTGGAGAAGGCCTTCCTCCTGCCGTGGGCAGAGGGAATCCCCAAGATGGCCACCATGATGAGTGCATAGAAGCCTGCAGTGAAGAGGCAGGGGCTCAGGCCCATGTTGGCACTGACAACGTGGAGGGCAGACTTCTTGACAAGGTGTCTGAGCAGGAGAGCTTCAGGAGCAATGGGGATTCACAAAGAAAGTGGCTGATCTGGTGGGGCCCACACAGAGTGAGTGTGATGGCCAGCACCGTGTGTGTGACCATATTCAACAGCCCACACAGCCAGGACTCAGTCACAAGGCCAACACAGACCTTCACACTCATAATAACTGGGTACTGAGGAGCACTGCAGGTGGCCACACAGCAGTCATACTGGCCACACAGCCAGTTAGAAGCCTTCTGTGCCAGCACTTGTTACCAAGAAGAAGATCTGGGAAAGGCAGCCCTCATAAGAAATGGCCTTCTTCTCCCAGAAGAAGTCTACCAGCAGTACTGGGAGTGCGGTGGATGTGTAGCAGACGTCCAAGAAGCTCAAATTGCTGAGGAAAAAGTACATTGGAGTGTGGAGAGCAGGACTGTCCCTGGTAGTCACTATTATGAGCATGTTCCCCAGGAGAGTGGTCAGGTAAATGACCAGAAAGAGCAGGAAGAACCAGCCCTCTAGGTGGAAGTGGTTGGAAAATTTCAAGAAGATGAATTCCGTGACAAATGATTGATTGCTCATTTCCAATGCTGTCATAGCTACAAAACAGAAAAAAAAAAGACCATGATGAGAATGGACTGAGAGCACCCCAAACTGGCTTGTTAATCTGCAGCAACATGGCAAATAATATCGAATGAAAAGCAGCCTGGAGACTGTTAACGTGTGGGACTGGTCTCAGGAAATCAGACCCATGGAGCCGCCCACATTTGTAGGGGTGATGGTGGGTGGGAGTAACCAGAGAAATGCTAGAAGCCAACAGAAAGCCATTCGACCTCATCATGGTGTGAAGTCATTTCTCACTGTCTCAGTAATGTCTGTCTCCTGTTGTCCTTTTATGTAAACATAGGATTTTTGGAGAAAGTTCATTTTCATTGCAAATGTTAAAAAAAATTTACAAAGCAGAGTCATCATCTGCAGAATCAGTCGGTGTTGCCTTCAGTGTTTTCCAATGTAGTGTTTTTCTCATTTAACATCAATCTTGATCTCTGTGTTCAGAAAGGCAGAAGTTAACTATTCCTGTACAATGCTGAAATTATCAGGGCCAGAGAAAAATAGAGGAAAGAAGTTGATGAAGTGAGGTTGGACTGGCTATCTTAAGTATACAGGGAAGATCAGTTGAGTAGAAGGAGAATGAGAGGGCAGAGAGGTTTGGGAAGAGAGGAAATGTGAAAGGTCTTATGCAGATCATGTTATATGCACATGGAAGTCTACCACAGGGGACTGCACCTGTATGTATATGTAGAAAGCACCAGTCAGATATTAACAGATAAATGACGCAAAGAAAGATCAGTAGAGAAAGGAGAATGGGGGCGGGAAGGGGAGGGAGATGGGGGGTGGGGACTGAATTTAGTAAATCAGATTCCATGCACGTAGGATCTTTTCCAAATCAACCCAATTTCTATGTATAACTATTATGCTCTAATAAAAAATTTAAGAAGATGAATGATCCTATCAGCAAATAGTGAGATTGGAATTTTTCTTGACCTATTTGTATACCTTTAATTTCTGTCTTTTGTCCAATGGCTCTGGCAATTTCAAGGATGAAGTTGAATAGAAGTGGTGAAAGAGGGGGCACCCTGTCTTCTTCCAGGTTTTAAAGTGAATGCTTTCAACCTTTCTCTACTTAGAATGATGCTTCCTTGGGTTTATCATAGATAGCTTTTACAATGCTTTTACAAAGTTCCTTCTGTCACTAGTGTTTCTACTGTTTTTACAGGTAGGGGTGCTATATTTTGTTAAATGCTTTTTCTGCATCTATTGAGATGATCAATAAGCTTACATCTCTCTTAAATTATCTTAATCTCTCCCCTTTGGCTAAACACTCAGATAATCTCCAGTCCTATAAATATTTTAATGAACATTTTCCTACATAAACACTTCTGAGTGGAAGCTAAAAAGTTGATCTCAGAGAAGTAGGGAGTAGAGTGGTGGTTATTGGAGCCTGGGAGAGAATCACAAAAATCATTGTGAGTCTGATTTCTCAAAGACGCATGTGAAGGACTGCCTGAAACATGCCCTCTCAGTGTGGTCCGTAAAAAAAAATAAGAGTGGACTTCTTTTTTTTTTTCTTTTAAAGAAAACGGCTTTATTGAGATACAATTCTTATGGAACAAAATTCACCGTTTTAAAGTGTACAATGCAGTGGTTTTTATTATACCAATAGAGTTGTGCAACTAAATCCACAACAAATTTTAGAACATTTTCGTCACCCCCAAAAGAAATGGGGTGCTCATTGGCAACCCCCATCTCTACATTCCTATAGTGCTGGAAACCTCTAAGTTGCTTTCTGTGGCTCTTGCCTATTCTGGACATTCCTGTGAATGGAGGAGACACCAGGTAGCCTTTTGTGACTTGCTTCTTTCTCTTAGCATAATGCTTTCGTGGCTCATACATGTTGTGGCAAACACATGACATTTTTTACAAGGCTGAATCATGTTCCGCTGGGTAGATACACATACCACGTTTTGTTTATCAATTCATGGACATTCGAGTTGTTTCTACTTTTTTGGCTATTGTGAATGGTAGTGCTATGAACATTCAAATACAAGTTTTAATATACGTATGTATTTTCATCCTCTTGGGCATATACTCCTAGGCATGAAATTGCTGGGTCATAGAGTAATTCTGTGTTTAGGATTGTGAGAAACTGCCAGCCAGTTTTCCAAAGTGGCTTCACAGTATATTCTAAAACATTAAGTATGAGGATCCAATATTCCCACATCTCTGCCTACACTTGCTATTATGTCTTTTTTATTATAAAATTTTCAGGGGGCATGAAGTGATCCCTTTTTGTGGTTTTGACTTACATTTCCCTAACAATTTATGATGTTGAAAATTTTAAAATGCAGCTATTGGTCCTTTGTTTATCTTTTTCCAAAAAAACTTTTATTGAAAGAGTTTGCTCATTTTCAAATTGGGTAATTTCTCTTTTTTATTATTGAGTTTAAGAGTTCTTTGTATAATTTGGATACAAGTCTTTTTTTTATTGTTGGTCGTTCAAAACATTACACAGTTCTTAATACATCATCTTTCACAGTTTGATTCAAGTGGGTTATGAACTCCCAACTTTACCCCGTATACAGATTGCCATATCATATCAGTTACCCTTCCATTGATTGACATATTGCTTTTCTAGTGTCTGATGTATTCTGCTGTAAGTCCTATTCTCTACTATCCCCCCTCTCCTACCCTCCCCTTTTCCCTCTCTACCCCTTCTACTGTAAATCATTTCTTCCATTTGTATTATCTTGTCTTACCTCTCCTTTCCTCTTATGTATCATTCTCACTCCCTTTCCCTCCCACCTCTCATCCCTGTTTAATGTAAATCTTCTTCTAAAGCTCTTCGTCCCTACCCTGTCCTTGTTTACTCCCCTTATATCAAAGGGGTCATTTGGTATTTGTTTTTTAACGATTGACTAGATTCACTTAGCATAATCTGCTCTAATGCCATCCATTTCCCTCCAAATGCTATGATTTTGTGGTTTCTTAATGCAGAGTAATAGTCCATTGTGTATAAATGCCACATTTTTTTTTATCCATTCATCTATTGAAGGGCATCTTGGTTGGTTCCACAATCTTGCTATCGTGAATTGTGCTGCTATGAACATCGATGCAGCAGTGTCCCTGTAGCATGCTCTTTTTAAGTCTTTAGGGAATAGACCGAAAAGGGGAATAGCTGGGTCAAATGGTGGTTCCATTCCCAGCTTTCCAAGAAATCTCCATACTGCTTTCCAAATTGGCTGCACCAATTTGCAGTCCCACCAGCAATGAACAAGAGTGCCCTTTTCCCCGCATCCTCTCCAGCACTTATTGTTGTTTGACTTCCTAATGGCTGCCAATCTTACTGGAGTGAGATGGTATCTTAGGGTAGTTTTGATTTGCATTTCTCTGACTGCTAGCGATGGTGAGCATTTCTTCATGTACTTATTGATTGATTGTATGTCCTCCTCTGAGAAGTGTCTATTCAGGTCCTTGGCCCATTTATTGATTGGGTTATTTGTTATCTTATTGTCTAATTTTTTGAGTTCTTTGTATATTCTGGTTATTAGGGCTCTATCTGAAGTGTGTGGATTAAAGATTTGTTCCCAGGATGTAGGCTCCCTATATTTATCTCTCTTACTGTTTCTTTTGCTGAGAAAAAACTTTTTAGTTTGAGTAAGTCCCATTTGTTGATTCTAGTTGTTAACTCTTGCGCTATGGGTGTATTATTGAGGAATTTGGGGCCCGATCCCACAGTAGGTAGATCGTAGCTAACTTTTTTTTTCTATCAGATGCCATGTCTCTGATTTAATATCAAGCTCCTTGATCCATTTAGAGTTAACTTTTGTGCATGGCGAGAGATAGGGATTCAGATTCATTTTGATGCAAGTGGATTTTCAGTTTTCCCAACACCATTTGTTGAAGATGCTATCCTTCCTCCATTGCATGCTTTTAGCCCCTTTATCAAATATAAGGTAGTTGTAGTTTTGTGGATTGGGTACTGTGTCCTCTATTCTGTACCATTGGTCCACCCGCCTGTTTTGGTACCAGTACCATGCTGTTTTTGTTACTATTGCTCTGTAGTATAGTTTGATGTCCGGTATCGCTATACCGCCTGATTCACACTTCCTGCTTAGCATTGTTTTTGCTATTCTGGGTCTTTTATTATTCCATATGAATTTCATGATTCTTTTATCTATTTCTAAAAGAAATTCTGTTGGGATTTTGATTGGTATTGCATTGAACTTATAGAGAACTTTTGGTAATATCACCATGATGTTAGTTCTGCCAATCCATGAGCGGGGTATATTTCTCCATCTTCTAAGGTCCTCTTCAATGTCTTTCTTTAGTGTTCTGTAATTTTCATTATATAAATCTTTCACCTCTCTTGTTAGGTTGATTCCCAAGTATTTTATTTTTTGGGGGGATATTGTGAATGGAGTAGTTGTCCTCATTTCCGTTTCAGAGTATTTGTCGCTGATATACAGGAATGCCTTTGATTTATGCGTATTGATCTTATATCCTGCCACTTTGCGGAATTCATTTATTAGCTCTAATAGCTTCTTTGTAGACCCTTTTGGGTCTGCTAGGTATAAGATCATATCATCTGCAAATAGTGATAATTTAAGTTCTTCTTTTCCTATTTTTATGCCTTTAATTTCTTTCGTCTGTCTAATTGCTCTGGCCAGTGTTTCAAGGACTATGTTGAACAGAAAGGGTGAGAGAGGGCATCCCTGTCTTGTACCAGATCTTAGAGGGAATGCCTTCAATTTTTCTCCATTCAGAATGATGCTGGCCTGTGGCTTATCATAGATTGCTTTTACAATGTTGAGGTATGTTCCGGTTATCCCTAATTTTTCTAGAGTTTTGAACATAAATGGATGCTGAACTTTGTCAAATGCTTTTTCTGCATCTATCGAGATGATCATATGGTTCTTATTTTTAAGTCTATTGATGTGGTGAATAACATTTATTGATTTCCGTATATTGAACCAGCCTTGCATCTCAGGGATGAATCCTACTTGATCATGGTGTATAATTTTTTTGATATGTATTTGAATCCGATTCGCCAGAATTTTATTGAGGATTTTTGCTTCAAGGTTCATTAGAGATATTGGTCTGAAGTTTTCTTTCTTTGAAGTGTCTTTGTCTGGTTTCGGAATCAGGGTGATGTTTGCCTCGTAGAATGAATTTGGAAGTTCTCCCTCTTTTTCTATTTCCTGAAATAGCTTGAAAATTTCGGTGTTAGTTCCTCTTTAAAGGTTTTGTAAAACTCTGCTGTATACCCATCCGGTCCTGGGATTTTCTTAGTTGGTAATCTTTTGATGGTTTCTTCTATTTCCTCTATTGTTATTGGTCTGTTTAGGTTGTCTATATCCTCCTGACTCAATCTGGGCAGATCATAAGACTTAAGGAATTTATCTATGCCTTCACTATCTTCTATTTTATTGGAGTATAAGGATTCAAAATAATTTCTGATTATCTTCTGTATTTCTGAAGTGTCTGTTGTGATATTGCCTTTTTCATTCCGTATGTTAGTAATTTGAGTTCTCTCTCTTCTTCTCTTCGTTAGCATGGCTAAGGGTCTGTCGATTTTATTTATTTTTTTCAAAGAACCAACTTTTAGTTTTGTCAATTTTTTCAATTGTTTCTTTTGTTTCAATTTCATTAATTTCAGCTCTGATTTTAATTATTTCTTGCCTTCTACTTCTTTTGCTGTTGTTTTGCTCTTCTTTTTCTAGGATTTTGAGATGAAGTAAGAGATCATTTATTTGTTGGTTTTTTCTTTATTTGAGGAATGAACTCCAAGCGATGAATTTTCCTCTTAGAACTGCTTTCAATGTGTCCCATAGATTCTGATATGTTGTGTCTGTGTTTTCATTTAACTCTAGGAAGTTTTAATTTCCTCCTTGATGTCTTCTAAAACCCATTGATCATTCAGCATCCTATTGTTCATTCTCCAAGTGATGCTTGATGTTTCCTTCCTTCTTTTATCATTTATTTTCAGTTTTATTCCATTATGATCAGATAAGATGCATGGTATTATCTCTACCGCTTTATATTGTCTAAGTGTACCCTGTGACATAATATATGGTCTATTTTTGAGAAGGTTCCATGCGCTGCTGAGAAAAAGGTGTAACTACTTGATGTTGGGTGGTATATTCTACATATGTCAATTAAGTCTACGTTGTTAATTGTGTTATTGAGTTCTATAGTTTCCTTATTTAACTTTTGTTTGGAAGATCTCTCCAGTGGTGAGAGAGGTGTGTTGAAGTCTCCCATGATTATTGTTTGGTGATCTATTAGATTCTTGAACTTGAAAAGAGTTTGCTTGATGAACACAGCTGCACCATTATTTGGCGCATATATATTTATGATTGTTATTTCTTGTTGATGTATGGTTCCCTTGAGCAGTATGAAGTGTCCTTCTTTATCCCTTTTGATTAACTTTGGCTTGAAATCTATTTTATTAGATATGAGTATGGACACTCCTGCTTGTTTCTGCAGTCCATATGAGTGGTATGATTTTTCCCAACCTTTCACCTTCAGTCTATGAATATCTTTTTCTATCAGTTGTGTCTCCTGTAGGCAGCATATTGTTGGGTCTTGTTTTGTGATCCATTCTACTAGCCTGTGTCTCTTAATTGGTGAGTTTAAGCCATTAACATTTAGGGTTATTATTGAGATATGGTTTGTTCTTCTAGCCATATTTTTTTTTGATGTTACTAAACCTGATTTGTTATTCTTTTTGACTACTTTCCCCCTTTACTGTCCTACCTCCCATTGTTGGTTTTCAATGTTATTGTCCATTTCCTCTTCCTGTAATGTTTTGCAAAGGATTTTTTGAAGAGATGGTTTTCTGGCTGCGAATTCTTTTAACTTTTGTTTATCGTGGAAGGTTTTAATTTCATCTTCTATCTTGAAGCTTAATTTTGCCGGATACACGATTCTTGGTTGGAACCCATTTTCTTTCAGTGTTTGAAATATGTTATTCCAGGATCTTCTAGCTTTCAGAGTCTGTGTTGAAAGATCAACTGTTATCCTGATTGGTTTGCCCCTAAATGTAATCTGCTTTCTTTCTCTTGCAGCTTTTAAAATTCTCTCCTTATTCTGTATGTTGTACATCTTCATTATAATGTGTCTAGGTGTGGATCTCTTATGATTTTGCACATTCGGCGTCCTGTAGGCTTCTAGGATTTGGGATTCTGTCTCATTCTTCAAGTCTGGGAAGATTTCTCTTATTATTTCACTGAATAAACTGTTTATTCCTTTGGTATGGAGCTCTGTGCCTTCCTGTATCCCAATGACTTTTAAATTTGGTCTTTTGATATTGTCCCATAATTCTTGTATATTCTGCTCATGGTTTCCTAGCAGACTTGTTGAGCTGTCTATGTTCTTTTCCAGTTGAAATACTTCGTCTTCATTGTCTGATGTTCTCTCTTCTAAGTGATCTACTCTGCTGGTAGTATTCTCAATTGAGTTTTTAAGTTGGTTTATTGTTTCCTGCATTTCTAGGATTTCTATCTGTTTGTTTTTTATTACGTCCATCTCACTGTGAAATTGATCTTTTACTTCCTGGATTTGTTTGTCAATGTGATCTTTCATTGTCTGATTATAGGACCAGCGACCCGTGGCGCGTTAGCCAAGTTACCTTATTTGGAGTAGGGGCTGTGCAGAGCTGCCATCTGAGCAAGCAGGGCAGGCAGACCAGCGGCCTGCTGTTTCAGAGAGCAGATATAGTGGACTGGGGTGCAGAAGAACTGTTGCAGAGAGCAGAGGTTGGACACTTGGGTGTAGAAAGCTTGTTGCAGAGAACATAGGGTGCAGACTAGGGTGCCGAAGGAGTTTTACAGAGCAGAATTTTGTGTCTGGGGTGCAGAAAGACTGTTATAGAAAGCAGAGTTTGGAGACTGGTTTTTTGAAGGATCTTACAGAGAGCAGACGTTGGCGACTGAGGTGCAGAAGGACTGTTACAGAAAGTAGATGTTGAAGACTGAGGTGCAGAAAGACCTTTGCAAAAAGAAGAGGTTGGAGACTGAGGTGCAGAAAGACTGTTGCAGAGTGCAGAGGTTATAGACTTGGGTGTAGGACTGTTGCAGAGAGCAGAGGTTGAAGTTTGGGGTTCCAAAAGACTGTTGCAGCTGGCAGACGTTAGAGACTAAAATGCAGAAGGACAGTTGCAGAGCACAGGTTGGAGATTGAGTGCAGAAGGATTGATAGAGAAAGCAGAGGTTTGAGAGTGGGGTGCAGAAGGACTGTTACAGAGAGAAGAGTTTGGAAACTGCAGTACAAAAGTACTGTTAAATTGTCTCATTTTGCTGTCTCATGTCTTCCTTGAGACTCCAGATCATCTGAAGCATATATATCCTGAACTCTTTATCTGACATTCCATCTGTTGCAGCTATTACCTCTTCTAAAGTTGAGTTGCCCTGCATTGCTTGTGGTCCTTTCTTTCCTTGTTTTTTCATGCTGCTCACGTTTCTTTTGCATGGTGGAACTGTTGTGTTTATGAGTTTTTTCCCCTAAGTATTTATATTGCTCTTGTATAGTTGAAAAATCTCCCTTGCAGGACGGGTAGTGGCTGTGCTCCTTCTCTAGTTGGGGTGATCTCAAAACCGCATTGGCAGGCCGCCTGGCCTGCTCTGCCTGTTGTTCGAGGGTCTGCCCACCCTGCGGGAGCAGGTGGCGGCTCTGCTCTGCCCCCCCTCCAATTGTGGCGGTATGATTATCACCCCCTCGGGTCGTTGGGCCTTATCCGTATGCGAGCGGCTGCTCTGCTCTGCCCCCCTACTCCAATTGGAGTGATGTATCTACCATGCTGGCAGGCCTCTAGGCCTGATCCGTTGGTGGGTCTCAGGTCTGGCTGACTCTGACAGTAAGGGGAGTTGGGTGTCGAGAGTCCTTTGGCTTTTCAGCACCCTATGAGAAAGTTCCACGTGACAGATTCGCATTGGGGCTTGAGATGCTATATTAAGGCTGGGAGGGAATTCCGAGGGATCAGTAGAAAAAATATCAAGGGCCTGAATAAACCGCTGAAAGAAGATTCCCGAGTTGCGTCTTTCTTGCGGGCAAAAGTCCGTTACAATGTCTCTAAACTCTACTTTCCGTATCAGTTATTCTGCACCCCAGTCTAAAACCTCTGTTCTCTGTATCAGTCCTTCTGCTCCCCAGTGTCCAACCTCTGCTCTCTGCAAAAGTCCTTCTATATGCCATTCTCCAACATCTGCTCTCTCCAACTATCCTTCTGCATCCCAGTCTCCAACGTCTGCTCTCTGCAACAGTCCTTCTACACCACAGTCTCTAACTCTGCTCTCTGCTAGAGTCCTTCTGCACCCCAGTCTCCAACCTCTGCTCTCTGCAACATTTCTTCTGCAGAACAGTCTCCAACCTGTGCTCTCTGTAACTATCCTACTGGACCCAGGTCTCAAAACTCTGCTCTCGGTAGCAATACTTCTGTACCTCAGTCTCCAACCTCTGCTCAAAAAAAAGATTTTTCTGCATCCCAGTCTCCAACCACTGCTCTCTGTAACAGTCTTTCTGCACATCAGTGTCCAACCTCTGCTCTCTGTAGCGATCCTTCTGAAACTCATCTCCAAACTCTGCTCTCTGTAACAGGCCTTAAGCACCACAGTCTCCATCCTCTGATCTCTGTAACAGTTCTTCTGATCCCCAATCTCCATCCTCTGCTCTCTCTAACAGTCCTTCTGCACACCAGTCTCCAACATCTGCTCTCGACAACGATCCTTCTTCTACCCAGTCTCCAACCTCTGCACGCTGTAATAGTCCTTTTGTATCGCAGTCTCCAACCTTTTCTCTTTGTAACGGTCCATCTGCACCCCAATTACCAAACTCTGCTTTTTATAACAGTCCTCCTGGACCTCAGACTCAAACCTCTTCTCTCTGTAACAGTTCTTCTAAGAATCAGTCTGAAAGCTCTGCTCTCTGCATCGATCCTTCTACACCCCAGTCTCCAAACTGTGCTATCTATAACAAACCTTCTACACCCAAGTCTCCAAACTCTGCTCTCTGTAACAGGTCTTCTGCAACCAAGCGTCCAAACTCTGCTCTCTGTAACAGGCCTTCAGCCCCTCAGTCTCCAACCTTATCTCTCTGCAACAGCCCTTCTGCACCCCTGTCTCCGAATTCTGTTCTACGCAACAGTCCTTCTGCACCCCAGGCTACAAAATCTGTTCTCTGTAACAGTCCTTCTATACCCTAGACTACAAACTCTACTTTTTGTATCAGTTATTCTGCACCCCAGTGTAAAACCACTGCTCTCTGTAACAGTCCTACTGCACCTCAGTCTCCAATATCTGCTCTCTGTAACAGTCCTTCTAAACCCCAGTCTCCAACCTCTGCTCTCTGCAAGGATCTTTCTGCATCCCAGTCTTCAACGTCTGCTTTCTGCAACAGTCCTACTACACCCAAGTCTCTGACCTCTTCTCTCTGCAACGATCCTTCTGCACCTCAGTCTCCAAACTCTGCTCTCTGCAACAGTCCTTCTGCACACCAGTCTTTAGACTCTGCTCTCTGCAAGATCCTTTTTCATCGCAGTCTCCAAACTCTGCTCTCTGTAGCAGTGCATCTGCACCCCAGTATCCAAACTCTGCTCTCTATAAAAGTTCTTCTGCACCTCAGTCTCAAAACTTTGCTCTCTGTAATGGTCCTTCTGCCCCCCAGTCTCCACCTCTGCTCTCTGTAACAATCCTTCTGCACCTCAGTCTCCAACGTCTTCTCTTTGTAACAGTCCTTCTCCACCCCAATGTCCAACATCTGCTCCCTGCAACAGTCCTTCTGAACCCCAGTCTCCAAACTCTACTCTCTGTAACAGTCCTTCTGCCCCCCAGTCTCCACCTCTGCTCTCTGTAACAATCCTTCTGCACCTCAGTCTCCCACGCCTGCTCTTTGTAACAGTCCTCCTCCACCCCAGTGTCCAACATCTGCTCTCTGCAATGGTCCTTCTGCACCCCAGTCTCCAAACTCTGCTCTCTGTAACAGTCCTTCTGTACCGCAGTCTCCAACCTCTTCTCTCTATAATGGTCCTTCTACACGCGAATTGCCAAACTCTGCTATCTGCAATAATTCTTCTGAACCTCAGATTCCAAACTCTGCTCTCTGTATAAGTCCTTCTAAGCCTCAGTCTGAAACCTCTGCTCTCTGCAACGATCCTTCTGCACCACAGTCTCCAAACTGTGCTATCTGTAACAATCCTTCTGCACCCCAGTCTCCAAATTCTTTTCTCTGTAACAGGCCTTCTGCACCCCAGTCTTCAAACTTTTCTCTCTACAACGATCCTTCTGCACCTCAGTCTCCAACCTCTGCTCTCTTCAACAGTCCTTCTGCACCCCAGTCTCCAACCTCTGCTCTCTGGAACGATCGTTCTGCACCTCAGTTTTCACCTCTGCTCTCTGTAACAATCCTTCTGAAACTCAGTCTCCAACCTCTGATCTCTGTGACAGCCCTTCTGCACCCCAGTTTCCAATCTCTGTAATCTTCAACAGTCCTTCTGAACCCCAGGCTCCAAACTCTGCTCTTTGTAACAGTTCTTCTTTACTGCAGTCTCCAACCTCTGCTGTCTGTAACGGTCCTTCTGCACCCCAGTCTCCAAACTCTACTTTCCATATCAGTTATTCCGCACCCCAGTCTCCAGCCTCTGCTCTCTGTGACAGTCCTTCTGTACCTCAGTCTCCAACCTCTGCTCTCTGTAACAGTCCTTCTGCACCCCAGTCTCCATCCTCTTCTCTCTGCAACAGTCCTTCTACACCCCAGTCTCAAACCACTGCTCTCTGCAACGATCCTTCTTCACCCCAGTCTCCAACTCTGCTATCGGTAACAGTTTTTCTGCACCCCAATCTCCAAACTCTGCTCTCAGTAACACTCCTTCTGCACCCCAGTCTCCACGCTCTCATCTCTGTAACAATCATTCTGGACCTCAGTCTCCAACCTCTGCTTTCTACAACACTCCTTCTGCTCCTAAGTCTTCAAACTCTACTCTCTGTAAAAGTTCTTCTGCACCTCAGTCTCCAAAATCTGCTCTCTCTAAGATCCTTCTGCAACCCATTCTTAAAACTCTGCTCTCTGTAACAGTCCTTCTGCACCCCAGTGTCCTACATCTGCTCTCTGCAACGATCCTTATTCTCCCCAGGTTCCAACTTCTGCTCTCTGCAATGGTCCTTCTGCACCCCAGTTTCCAACCGCTGCTCTTTGTAACAGTCCTTCTGAACCTAAGTCTCCAAACTCTGCTCTCTGCAACAGTTCTACTGCACCCCAGTTTCCAACCTCTGCTCTCGGTAACAGTTTTTCTGCACCCCAATCTCCAAACTCTGCTCTGTGTAACACTCCTTCTGCACCCCAGTCTCCACCCTCTGATCTCTGTAACAATCATTTTGGACCTAAGTATCCAACCTCTGCTCTCTACAACAGTCCTTCTGCTGCTAAGCCTTAACCTCTGCAATCTGTAACGGTCCTTCTGCATCCCAGTCTCCAAATTCTACTCTCTTAAACGATCCTTCTGCACCTCAGTCTCCAAATTCTACACCCTCTAACATTCCTTCTGCACCCCCGTCTCCAACATCTGCTCACTGCAACGGTCTTTATGCACCCCAGTCTCCAAACTCTGCTCTCTGTAAGAATCCTTCTGCACCCCAGTCTCCACCCTCTGTTCTCTGCAACAGTCCTTCTGCATCATGGTCTCCAAACTTTGCTCTCTGTAAAAGTTCTTCTCTTCTGGAGTCTCCAAACTGTTCTCTCTGTAATGGTCCTTCTTAACCCCAGTCTCCAACCTCTGCTTTTTGTATCAGTTCTTCTGCACCCCAGTCTCCAAACTCTGCTCTGTGTATCTGTCTTTTTGCACCTCAGTCTCCAGTGTCTGTTCTCTGCCGCAGTCCTTTTACACCCCAGGAACCAAACTCTGCTCTGTGTAAGGATCCTTCTGCACCTTAGTTTCCAACCTCTGCTCTCTGCAACGATACTTCTGCACCCCAGGCTCGAACCTGTGCTCTCTGCATCAGTCCTTATGCACACAAGTCTCCAAACTCTGCTCTCTGCAACATTTATTCTGCACCCCACTCTCCAACCTGTGCTCTCTGTAACTGTCTTTCTGCAACTCAGTCTCCATCCTCTGCTCTCTCTAACAGTCCTTCTGCACCCCAGTCTCCAACATCTGCTCTCTGCAACGATCCTTCTTCTACCCAGTCTCCAACCTCTGCTCTCTGTAATAGTCCTTTTGTATCGCAGTCTCCAACTTCTTCTCTTTGTAACGGTCCATCTGCACCCCAATTACCAACCTCTGCTTTCTATAACAGTTCTTCTGGACCTCAGACTTCAACATCTTATCTCTGTAACAGTCCTTCTAAGAATCAGTCTGAAAGCTCTGCTCTCTGCATCAATCCTTCTACACCCCAGTCTCCAAACTGTGCTATCTATAACAATCCGTCTGCACCCAAGTCTCCAACCTCTGCTCTCTGTAACACGTCTTCTACAACCCAGTGTCAAAACTCTGCTCTCTGTACAGGCCTTCTGGCCCTCAGTCTCCAACCTCATCCCTCTGCAACGGCCCTTCTGCACCCCTGTCTTTAACTTCTGTTCTCTGCAACAGTCCTTCTGCACCCCAGGCTACAAAATTTGTTCTCTGTAAAAGTCCTTCTATACTCTAGACTACAAACTCTACTTTCCCTATCAGTTATTCTGCACCCCAGTGTAAAACCTCTGCTCTCTGTAACAGTCCTACTGCACCTCAGTCTCCAGCATCTGCTCTCTGTAACAGTCCTTCTGCACCCCAGTCTCCAAACTCTGCTCTCTGCAACAGTCCTTCTACACTTCAGTCTCTAACCTCTGCTCTCTGTAAGGATCCTTCTGCATCCCAGTCTTCAACGTCTGCTCTCTGCAACAGTCTTTCTACACCCAAGTCTCCAACATCTGCTCTCTGCTACAATTCTTCTGCATCCCAGTCTCCAACCTCTGCACTCTGCAACATTTCTTCTGCACCCCAGTTTCCAAACTGTGCTCTCTGTAACTATCCTACTGCACCCTGGTCTCCAAACTCTGCTCTCTGTAACTGTCCTTCTGCACATCAGTGTCAAAAATCTGCCATCTGTAACAATGCTTCTGCCCCCCAGTCTCCAACCTCTGCTCTCTGTAACAATCCTTCTGCACCTCATCTCCAAACACTGCTCTCTGTAACAGGCCTTCTGCACCACAGTCTCCAAACTTTGCTCTCTGTAACAGTTCTTCTGAACCCCAATCTCCAAACTCTGCTCTCTGTAACACTCGTTCTGCACCCCAGTCTCCATCCTCTGCTCCCTGTAAGAATCCTTTGACACCCCAGGCTCCAACCTCTCCTCTCTGTAAAAGTCTTTCTGCACCTCAGTATCTAAACTCTGCAATCTGTAACGGTCTTTCTGCACCCCAGTCTCCAACCTCTACTCTCTGAAACGATCCTTCTGCACCTCAGTCTCCAACCTCTGCTTTCTGTAACAGTCCTTCTTCACCCCAGTCTCCAACCTCTTCTCTCTGCAACGATCTTTCTGCACCTCAGTCTCCAAACTCTGCTCTCTGCAACAGTCCTTCTGCACACTAGTCTCCAGACTCTGCTCTCTGGAAGATCCGTTTTCATCGCAGTCTCCAAACTCTGCTCTCTGTAGCAGTGCTTCTGCACCCCAGTATCCAAACTCTTTTCTCTGTAAAAGTTCTTCTGCACATCTGTCTCCCACCTTTGGTCTCTGTAATGGTCCTTCTGCACCACAGTCTCCACCTCTGCTCTCTGTAACAATCCTTCTGCACCTCAGTCTCCAACGCCTGCTCTTTGTAACAGTCCTCCTCAAACCCAGTGTCCAACATCTGCTCTCTGCAATGGTCCTTCTCCACCCCAGTCTCCAACTCTGCTCTCTGTAACAGTCCTTCTGTACCGCAGTTTCCAACCTCTTCTCTCTATAATGGTCCTTCTACACGTGAATTGCCAACCGCTGCTTTATGTAATAGTCCTTCTGAACCTCAGATTCCAAACTCTGCTCTCTGTATAACTCCTTCTAAGCCTCAGTCTGAAACCTCTGCTCTCTGCAACGATCCTTCTTCACCCCAGTCTCCAAACTGTGCTATCTGTAACAATCCTTCTGCACCCCAGTCTCCAAACTCTGCTCTCTGTAACAGGTCATCTGCACCCCAGTCTCCAAATTCTGCTCTCTGTAACAGGCCTTCTTAACCCTAGTTTCCAACCTTTTCTCTCTGCAACGATCCTTCTGAACATCAGTCTCCAAACTCTGCTCTCTGAAACAGTCCTTCTGCACCCCAGTCTCCAACCTCTGATCTCTGCAACGATCGTTCTGCACCTCAGTTTTCAATCTCTGCTCTTTGTAACAATCCTTCTGCAACGCTGTCTCCAAACTCTTCTCTCTGTGACAGCCCTTCTGCACCCCAGTTTCTAACCTCTGTTCTCTGCAACAGTCCTACTGCACCCCAAGCTCCAAACTCTGCTCTCTGTAACAGTTCTTCTTTACTGCAGTCTCCAAACTCTGGTGTCTGTAACGGTCCTTCTGCACCCCAGTCTCCAAACTCTACTTTCCATATCAGTTATTCTGCACCCCAGTCTCCAGCCTCTGCTCTCTGTTACAGTCATTCTGCACCTCAGTCTTCAACCTCTGCTTGCTGCAACAGTCCTTCTGCACCACAGTCTCCATCCTCTTCTCTCTGCTACATTCTTTCTACACCCCAGTATCAAACCACTGCTCTCTGCAAGGATCCTTCTGCACCCTAGTCTCCAAACTCTGCTCTCGGTAACAGTTTTTCTGTGCCCCAATCTCCAAACTCTGCTCTCAGTAACACTCCTTCTGCACCCCAGTTTCCACGCTCTCATCTCTGTAACAATCATTCTGGACCTCAGTCTCCAACCTCTGGTCTCTACAACAGTCCTTCTGCTCCTAAGTCTCTAAACTCTACTCTCTGTAAAATCCTTCTGCACCTCAGTTTCCAAAATCTGTTATGTGTAAGATTCTTCTGCAACCCATTCTTAAAACTCTGCTCTCTGTAACAGTCCTTCTGCATCCCAGTGTCCAACATCTGCTCTCTTCAACGATCCTTATTCTCCCCAGGTTCCAACTTCTGCTCTCTGCAATGGTTCTTCTGCACCCTAGTTTCTGACCGCTGGTCTTTGTAGCAGTCCTTCTGCACCTAAGTCTCCAAACTCTGCTCTCTGCAACAGTTCTTCTGTACCCCAGTCTCCAACCTCTGCTTTGGTAACAGTTTTTCTACAACCCAATCTCCAAACTCTGCATTCTGTAACACTCCTTCTGCACCCCAGTCTCCACCTCTGATCTCGGTAACAATCATTTTGGACCTCAGTTTCCAACCTCTGCTCTCTACAACAGTCCTTCTGCTCCTAAGTCTCCAACATCTCCTCTGTGTAAAAGTCGTTCTGCACCTCAGTCTTCAACATCTGCAATCTGTAATGGTCCTTCTGCACCCAAGTCTCCAAATTCTACGCTCTGAAACGATACTTCTGCACCTCAGTCTTCAAACTCTGCTCTCTTTAACAGTCCTTCTTCACCCCAGTCTCCAACATCTGCTCGCCGCAACTGTCCTTATACACCCCAGTCTTCAAACTCTGCTGTCTTTAAGAATCCTTCTGCACCCCAGTCTCCACCCTCTGTTCTCTGCAACAGTCCTTCTGCATCACGGTCTCCAAACTTTGCTCTCTGTAAAAGTTCTTCTCTTCTGGAGTCTCCAAACTCTTTTCTCTGTAAAGGTCCTTCTTAACCCCAGTCTCCAACCTCTGCTTTGTGTATCAGTTCTTCTGCACCCCAGTCTCCAACCTCTGCTCTGTGTATCTGTCTTTTTGCACCTCAGTCTCCAAACTCTGTTCTCTGCCGCAGTCCTTTTACACCCCAGGAACCAAACTCTGCACTGTGTAAGGATCCTTCTGCACCTTAGTTTCCATCCTCTGCTCTCTGCAACAATACTTCTGCACCCCAGTCTCTAACCTCTGCTCTCTGTATCAGTCCTCCTGCACCCAAGTCTTCAAACTCTGCTCTCTGCAACATTTATTCTGCACTCCACTCTCCAACCTGTGCTCTCTGTAACAGTCCTTCTGCAACTCAGTCTCCATCCTCTGCTCTCTCCAACAGTCCTTCTGCACCCCAGTTTCCAACATCTGCTCTCTGCAATTATCCTTCTTCTACCCAGTCTCCAACGTCTTCTCTCTGTAACAGTCCTTTTATATCACAGTCTCCAAGCTCTTCTCTTTGTAACGGTCCATCTGCACCCCAATTACCAACCTCTGCTTTTTATAACAGTTCTTCTGGACCTCAGACTCCAACCTCTTCTCTCTGTAAGAGGCCTTTTAAAGAATCAGTCTGAAGGCTCTGCTCTCTGCATCAATCCTTCTACACCCCAATCTCCAAACTGTGCTATCTATAACAATCCTACTGCACCCAAGTCTCCAACCTCTGCTCTCTGTAACGATCCTTCTGCACCTCATCTCCAAAATCTGCTCTCTGTAACAGACCTTCTGCACCACAATCTCCAAACTCTGCTCTCTGTAACAGTTCTTCTGAACCCCAATCTCCAAACTCTGCTCTCTGTTACACTCCTTCTGCACCCCAGTCTCCATCCTCTGCTCTCTGTAAGAATCCTTTGACACCCCAGTCTCCAATCTCTCCTCTCTTTAAAAGTCTTTCTGCACCTCAGTATCCAATGTCTGCAATCTGTAACGGTCTTTCTGCACCCCAGTCTCAAACCTCTACTCTCTGAAACGATCCTTCTGCACCTGTCTCCAACCTCTGCTTTCTGTAACAGTCCATCTCCACCCCAGTCTCCAACCTCTTCTCTCTGCAATGATATTTCTACACCTCAGTCTCCAAACTCTGCTCTCTGCAACAGTCCTTCTGCACACCAGTCTCTAGATTCTGCTCTCTGGAAGATCCTTTTTCATCGCAGTCTCCAAACTCTGCTCTCTGTAGCAGTGCTTCTGCACCCCAGTTTCCAAACTCTGCTCTCTGTAAAAGTGCTTCTGCACCTCAGTCTCCAACCTTTGCTCTCTGTAATGGTCCTCTGACCCCAGTCTCCACCTCTGCTCTCTGTAACAATCCTTCTGCACCTCAGTCTCCAATGCCTGCTCTTTGTAACAGTCCTTCTCCACCCCAGTGTCCAACATCTGCTCTCTGCAACGGTCCTCCTGCACCCCAGTTTCCAAACTCTGCTCTCTGTAACAGTCCTTCTGTACCGCAGTCTCCAAACTCTTTTCTCTATATTGGTCCTTCTACATGTGAAAAGCCAACCTCTGCTTTCTGTAACAGTCATTCTGAACCTCACATTCCAAACTCTGCTCTCTGTTCAAGTCCTTCTAAGCCTCCGTCTGAAACCTCTGCTCTCTGCACCGATCCTTCTGCACCCAAGTCTCCAAATTCTGCTCTCTGTAACAGGCCTTCTGCACCCTAGTCTCCAACCTTTTCTCTCTGCAACGATCCTTCTGCACCTCAATCTCAAACCTCTGCTTTCTGCAACAGTCCTTCTTCACCCCAGTCTCCAACCTCTGCTGTCTGTAACGGTCCTTCTGCACCCCAGTCTCCAAACTCTACTTTCCATATCAGTTTTCTGCACCCCAGTCTCCAGCCTCTGCTCTCTGTTACAGTCCTTCTGCACCCCAGTCTCCAACCTCTGCTCTCTGCAACAGTCCTTCTACACCCCAGTCTCAAACCACTGCTCTCTGCAACGATTCTTCTGCACCCCATTCTCCAACTCTGCTCTCGGTAACAGTTTTTCTGCACCCCAATCTCCAAACTCTGCTCTTAGTAACACTCCTTCTGCACCCCAGTCTCCACCCTCTGATCTCTGTAACAATCATTATAGACATCAGTCTCCAACCTCTGCTTTCTACAACAGTCCTTCTGCTCCTAAGTCTCCAACCTCTACTCTTTGTAAAATCTTTCTGCACCTCAGTCTCCAAAATCTGCTCTTTGTAAGATCCTTCTGCAATCCATTCTTAATACTCTGCTCTCTGTAACAGTCCTTCTGCACCCCAGTGTCCAACATCTGTTCTCTGCAATGATCCTTATTCTCCCAAGGTTCCAACTTCTGCTCTCTGCAATGGTCCTTCTGCACCCCAGTTTTTGACCGCTGCTCTTTGTAACAGTCCTTCTGCACCTAAGTCTCCAAACTCTGCTCTCTGCAACGGTCCTTCTGCACCCCACTCTCCAACATCTTCTCTCGTTTACAGTTTTTCTGCACCAAAATCTGCTCTCTGTAAGATCCTTCTGCAACCCATTCTTAAAACTCTGCTCTCTGTTACAGTCTTTCTGCACCCCAGTCTCCAAACTCTTCTCTCTGTAACAGGCCTTCTGCACCACAGTCTTCAAACTCTGCTCTCTGTAACAGGCCTTCTGCACACTAGTCTCCAACCTGTGCGCTCTTCAACGATCCTTCAGCACCCCAGAATTAAATATCTGCTCTCTGCAACTGTCCTTCTGCACCTCAGTCTGAAAACTCTGCTCTCTGCACCAATCGTTCTGCACCCCAGTTTCCAAAGTTTGCTCTCTGTAACAAAACTTCTGAACCTCAGACTCTAAAATGCTCTCTGTAATATCCTTCTGCAACCCAGTCTTGAATCTTTGCTATATGTAACAGTGCTTCTTCACCCCATGCTCAAAACTCTGCTATCTGTAACAGACCTTCTGTACCCCACTCTTCAAACTCTGCACTCTGTAACAGGCTTTCAGCAACCCAGTCTCCAACCACTTCTCTCTGCATCGATTTTTCTTCACCTCAGTCTGCATCCTCTGCTCTCTGCAACAGTCCTTCTGCACCCAAGTCTCCAACCTCTGCTCTCTGTAAAAATCTTTCTGCACCTAAGTCTCCAAACTCTGCTCTCTGCAACGGTTCTTCTGCACCCCAGTCACCAACCTCTGTTCTCTGCATCAGTCCTTCTGCACCTAAGTCTCCAACCTCTGGTCTCTGTAACAGTCCTTCTGTACCGCAGTCTCCAACCTCTGCTCTGTGTAATGGTCCTTCTGCACCCCAGTCTCCAACGTCAGCTTTCTGTATCAGTTTTTCTTCACCCCAGTCTTCAACCTCGGCTCTCAGTAACAGTCCTTCTGCACACCAGTCTCAAACTTCTACTCTCTGCAACATTTCTTCCGCACCCCAGTCTCTATCTGTGCTCTCTGTAACTGTCCTTCTGCACCCCAGTTCCCAACCTCTGCTCTCTGCAACGATCCTTCTGCCCCTCAGTCTCCAACCTCTGTTCTCTGCAATGATCCTTCTGGACCCCAGTCTCCAACCTCTGTTCTCTGTAGGAGTCCTTCTGCACTTCAGTCTCAAACCTCTGCTCTCTATGACAATCCTTCTGCACCTCAGTCTCTAAACTCTGCTCTCTGTAAAAGTCCTTCTGCACTTCAGTATCCAACTTCTGCTCTCTGTATAAGTCCTTCTGCACCTCAGTTTCCAAACTTCGCTCTCTGTAATAGTCCTTCTGCACCCCAGTCTCGAAACTCTGCTCTCTGTAACAATCTTTCTGCATCTCAGTGTCCAACATCTGTTCTCTGTACAAGGTATTCTGCACCCCAGTCTCCAAACTCTGCTCTCTGTAACAGGTTTTCTGAACCCCAGTCTCCAACCTCTTTTCTCTATAACGGTCCTTCTGCATGCCAATTGCCAATCTCTGCTTTCTGTAACAGTCCTTTTACACCTAAGATTTCATCCTCTGCTCTCTGTAACAGTCCTTCTAAGCCTCAGTCTGAAACCTCTGCTCTCTGCAACGATAATTCTGCACCCCAGTCTCCAAATTGTGCTATCTGTAACAATCTTTCTGCACCTCAATTTCCAACCTCTGCACTCTGTACAAGGCCTTCTGCACCCCAGTCTCCAAACTCTGCTCTCTCTAACAGGTTTTCTGCACCCCAGTCTCCAACCTTTTCTCTCTGCAACGATCCTTCTGCACCTCAGTCTCCAAACTCTGCTCTCTGTAACAGTCCTTTGAACCCCAGTATCCAAACTCTGCTCTCTGTAAACGTCCTTCTGCACCTCCGTCTCCAACCTTTGCTCTTTGTAATGGTCCTTCTGCACCCAGTATTAAACCTCTGCTCTCTGTAACAATCCTTCTGAACCTTAGTCTCCAACCTCTGCTTCCTGTAGCAGGCCTTCTGCACCCCAGTCTTAAACCTCTGCTATCTGTAACAGGCCTTCTGCACCCCAGTCTCCAACCTGTGCTCTCCGCAATGATCCTTCAGCACCCCAGGATCCAAAATCTGCTCTCTGAAACAGTCCTTCTCCAACCCAGACTCCAACTTCTGTTCTCTGTAACAGTCCTTCTAAGCCTCAGTCTGAAACCTCTGATCTCTGCAACGATCCTTCTGCACCCCAGTCTCCAAACTGTGCTATCTGTAACAATCCTTTTGCACACACGTCTTCAACCTCTTGTCTCTACCAGGTCTTCTGCACCCCAGTCTCCAACCTTTGCTCTCTGGGTCAACCTTCTGCACCCCAGTATCCTACCTCTGCACTCTGTAACAATCTTTCTGCACCTCAGTCTCCCACCTCTCCTCTCTGCAACGATCCTTCTGCACCCCAGTCTCCAAACTCTAATCTCTGCAACAGTTCTTCTACACCCCAATCACCAACCTCTACTCTTTGCAACAGTCCTACTGCACCCCAGTCTCCAACATCTGATCTTTGCAAAAGTTCTTCTCCACCCCAATCTCCAACCTCTGCTCTCTGTAACAGTCCTTCTGTACTGCAGTTTCCAAACACTTCTCTCTGTAACGGTCCTTCTGCACCCCAGTCTCAAACCTCTGCTTTCTGTATCAGTCCTTCTACACTCAAGTCTCCAAGCTCTGCTCTCTGTAACAGTCCTTCTGCACCTCAGTATCCAAATTCTGCTCTCTGCAACAGTCCTTCTGCACCCCAATCTCCAACCTCTGCTCTCTGCAAGAGTCCTTCTACACCTAAGTCTCCAATCTCTTCTCTCTGCAACAGTCCTTCTGCACCTCAGTCTCCAAACCCTGCTCTCGGCCACGGTCTTTCTGCACCTCAGTCTACTACATCTACTCTCTGTAACAGTCCTTCTGCACCTCAGTCCCCAAACTCTTCTCTGTGTAAGAATTTTCTGAAAACCAGTCTCCAAACTCTGCTTTCTGTAACAGTCCTTCTGCACCCCAGTCTCCCAACTCTGATCTGTGTAACAGGTCGTTTGCACCCAAGTCTCCAAACTCTTCTCTCTGTAACAGTTCTTCGGTACCCCAGTCTCCACACTCTGCTCTCTGCAGCGATCCTTCTGCACCCAAGGCTCCAAACTCTGCTCTCTGCACCACTCCTTCTGCACCCCAGTTTCCAAACTCTTCTCTCTGTAAGATCCTTCTGCACCCCAGTGTCCAAACTCTTCTCTCTGTAATATTCTTTCTGCACCCCAGTCTCCAAACTCTGCTCTCTGCAATGGTCCCTCTGCACAGAAGTCTCCAATCTCTGTTTTCCACAACAGTTCTTCTGTACCACAGTTTTTAACCTCTATTCTCTTTAAGGGTCCTTTTTCACTCCAATCTTCAACCTCTGCTTTCTGTATCAGTCCTTCTTCAACACAGTCTCCAAACTCTGCTCTCTGTAAAAGTCCTTCTGAACCTCTGCTCTCTGCAAAAGTCCTTCTGCACCCCAGTCTTCAACCTTGCTCTCTGCAACAGTCCTTCTGCACTCCAGTCTCCAAACTCTGATCTGTGTAACAGGCCATTTGCACCCAAATCTCCAACCTCTTCTCTCTGTAACAGTTCTTCTGCACCCCAGTCTTTAAAATCTGCTCTCTGCCATAGTCCTTCTCGACCCCAGTCTCCGACCTCTGCTCTCTTTAACAGTCCTTCTGTACTGCAGTCTCCAAACTCTGCTCACTGTAAGGATCCTTCTGCTCCCCAGTCTCCAAACTCTGCTTTCTGTATCAGTTTTTCTTAACCCCAGTCTCCAAACTTTGCTCTCTGTAACTTTCTTTCTGCACGTCAGACTCCAACCTCTCTCTCCGCAACAGTCTTTCTGCATCCCAATCTCCAACTTCTGCTCTCTTCAACAGTCCTTCTGCACCTCAGTGTCTAAACTTTGCTCTCTGTAAGATCCTTCTGAAACCCTGTCTCCAACCTCTGCTTTCTGCAATGGTCCTTCTGCACCCGAGTCTCCAACCTCTGTTCTCTACAGCAGTCCTTCTGAACCTCACTCTGCAAACTCTGCTCTCTGCAACAGTCTTTCTGAACCCCGGTCTCTAATCTCTGCTCTCTGTAACAGACGTTCTGCACCTCAGTCTCAAACCTCTGCTCTCTGCAACAGTCCTTCTGCATCCCAATCTCCCACCTCTGCTCTCAGAAACAGTCCTTCTGAACCTCAGTGTCCGAATTCTTCTCTCTGTAAGATCCTTCTGAAACCCAGTCTCCAACCTCTGCTTTCTGAAATGGTCCTTCTGCACCCCAGTCTCCAACCTCTGTTCTCTACAACACTTATTCTGCACCCAGTCTCCAACCTCTACTCTCTGTAACAGTCCTTTTGCACCTCAGTCTCCATCCTGTACTCTCAGCAATGATTCTTCTGCACCTCAGTCTCCAAACTCTTCTCTCTGTAACAGTCCTTCTGCTCCCCAGTCTCTAACCTCTGCTCTCTGCAACTATCTTTCTGCATCCCAGTCTCCAACATCTTCTCTATGCAACAGTCCTTCTGAATCCCTTTCTCCAACCTGCTCTCTGTAATATTCTTCTGTACCACAGTTTCAAAACTCTGCTCCCAGTAACATTCCTTCTCCACCACAGTCTCCAACCTCTGCTTTCTGCAAGGGTATTGCTGCACCTCAATCTCCAACCTCTGTTATCTGTAACAATTTTTCTTCTTCCTATCTCCAACCTCTTCTATATTACAGTCCTTCTGCACCTCAGTCTCCAAACTCTGCTCTCTGCAAAAGTACTTCTGCACCCCTGTCTCCAACCTCTGCTCTCTGTAAGATCCTTCTGCACCCTAGTCTCCAAACTCTGCTCTCTGTAACAGTCCTTCTACAACTCAGTCTCCAACCTCTGCTCTCTGCAACAGTGCTTCTACACCCCATTCTCTAATCTCTGTTCTCTGCAACAGTCATTCTGAACAACAGTTTCCAACATCTGCTCTCTGGAACAGTCCTTCTCCACCCTAGTCTCCAAGGTATCCTCACTGTAACAGTCTTTCTGTACTGCAGTCTCCAAACTCTGCTCTCTCTAACGGTCCTTCTGCACCATAGTCTCCAACCTTGCTGTCTGTATCAGTACTTCTGCATGCCAGTCTCCAACCTCTGCTCTATGTAACATTTCTTCTGCCCCTCAGTCTCCAACCTCTTCTCTCTGCAACAGTTCTTCTGCACCCCAGTCTCCACCATCTGCACTCTGAAACAGTCCTTCTTAACCGCAGTCTCCAACCTCTGCTCTCTGCAACAGGCCTCCTGTACTGCGGTCTCCAAAGTCGGCTCTCTGTAATTTTCTTTCTGCACGACAGTCTCCAACCTCTGCTTTCTCTATCAGTCCTTCTGCTCCTCAGTCTCTAACCTGTGATCTCAATAACACTGCTGTATCTCAGTCTCCAAACTCTGCTCTCTGCAACATTTTTTCTGCACGCAGTCTCCAAACGCTGCTCTCTCCAACAGTCTTTTTACACCTTAGTCTCCAACCTCTGCTATCTGAAACAGTCCTTCTGCACCCCAGTCTCCAACATCTGCTCTCTTTAACAATCCTTCTGTACCTCAGTCTCCAACCTCTACTCTCTGTAACAGTCGTTCTGCACCTCAGTCTCCAACCTCTGCTCTGTGTAAGATTTTTCTGCACTCTTTCTCCAAACTCTTCTGTAACAGGCCTTCTGCACCCCCGTCTCCAACCTCTGTTCTCTGTAACAATCCTTTCGCAAAACTCTGCTCTCTACAACGATCCTTCTTCACCCCAGTCTCCAACGTCTGCTCTCTGTAAAAGTTCTTCTGCACCCAAGTCTCCAAAAACTGCTCTTTGCAACAGTCGTTCTGCACCTCAGTCTAAAAATTCTGTGCTCTGCAATAATCCTTCTGCACCCCAGGCTCCAAACTCTGCTCTCTGTAACAGTCCTTCTGCACCCCAGTCTCAAACCTCTGCTCTCTGTAACAATTTTTCTATACCACAGTCTCCAAACTCTGGTCTCTGTAACGGTCTTTCTGCACCCCAATTTCCAAACTTAGCTTTCTGTAACAGTCTTTCTGCACCTCATACCAAATTTCTGCTCTCTGTAGCAGGCGTTCAGCACCCCAGTCTTCAAAATCTGCTATATCCAATGATTTTTCTTAAACCCTTTCTCCAACCTCTGATCTCTACAACAGTCCTTCTGCACCTCAGTCTCCAAATTCTGCTTTCTGTAAAATCCATCTGAACCCCAGTCTCCAAAGTCTGCTCTCTGCAATAGTCCTATTGCAACACAGTCTCCAACCTCTACTCTCTGTACCAGTCCTTCAGCACCCCAATCTCCAAACTCTGCTCTCCTTAACAGTCTTTCTGCACCTCAGTCTCCAACATCTGCTCTCTGCACCAGTCCTTCTGCACTCCAGTCTCCAACCTCTGCTCTCTGCAACAGTTCTTTTGCACCCCAGTCTCCAACCTCTGCTCTCTGCAACACGCCTTCTGCACCCCAGTCTCCAAACTCTGCTCTCTGTTACGATCATTCTGGACCCCAGTCTCCAACCTCTGCTCCCTGTAACAGTCCTTCCGCACCACAGTCTCTGAAATCTTGTCTCTATAAGATCCTTCTGCACTCCAGTTTCCAAACTCTGCTCTCTGTAACATTCATTTTCCACCCCAGTTTTTAAACTCTGCTTTCTGCAGGTGTAAAGCGGCACCACAGTCTCCAACATCTGTCCTCTGAAACAGTCCTTCTGCTGCCCAGTCTCAAACATCTGCTCTCTGTTACAGTCCTTCTGTACCGCAGTCTCCAACCTCTGTTCTCCATAACGGTCTTCTTTCACCCCAGTCTCCAAACTCTGCTTTCTGTATCAGTCCTTCTGAACTCCAGTCTCTGCTCTCTGTATCTATCCTTCTGTACCTTTGTCTCCAACCTGTGCTCTCTGTATGATTTCTTCTACACCCCAGTCTCCAAACTCTGCTTTCTGTAACAGTTTTTCTATACTGCAGTCTACAAACTCTGCTTTCTTTAACGGTCCTTCTGCACCCAAATTTCCAATCTCTACACTTTGTAACAGTCCTTCTGCACCTGAGTCTCCAAACTCTGCTCTCTGAAACAGTGCTTCTACACCTCAGTCTCCAACCTCTGCTCTTTGTAACAGACATTCTGCACCTCAGTCTCCAACCTCTGATCTCTGTAAGATCCTTCAGTAAACCAGTCTACAAACTCTGCTCTCTATAACAGTCCTTCGGCACCTCAGTCTCTAATTCTGCTCTCTGTAAGATCCTTCTGCACCCCTGTCTCCAAGCTCTGCTCCATGCAATGATCCCTCTGCACCACAGTCTCCAACCTCTTCTTTATGTAACAGGACTTCTGCACCTGAGTCTCCAACCTCTGCTTTATGTAACAAGACTTCTGCACCTCAGTCTCCAACCTCTGCTCTCTGCAACAGTCCTTGTGCACCACAGTCTCCAAACTTTGCTCTCTGCAACAGTCCTTCTGCACCCCAGTCTCGAAGCTCTGCTCTCTGCAGCAGTCCTTCTGCAACTCAGTCTCCAACCTCTGCTCTCTGCAACAGTTCTTCTGCACCACAGTCTCCAAACTCTGCTCTCTGTAACATTTCTTCTGCACCTCAGTGTCCAAACTCTGTTCTCTGCAAGGGTACTTCTGCACCTCAGTCTCCAAACTGTACTCTCTTTAACAGTCCTTCTGCACTTCAGTCTCCAACCTCTGCTCTCTGTAGCATCCTTCTAAAACCAAGTCTCCAAACTCTACTCTCTCTAACAGTCTTTCTGCACACCAGTCTCAAAACTCTGCTCTCTGCAATGATCCTACTTAACCCCAGTATCCAACGTCTGCTCTCTTCAACAGTCCTTCTGCACCACAGTGTCCAAACTCTGCTCTCTGCAACAGTCCTTCTGCACCCCAGTCTCCAACCTCTGCTCTCTGCAGAAGTCCGTCTGCACCCTAGTTACCAACATCTGATCTTTTCAACAGTACTTCTGCACCACAGTCTCCAAACTCTACTCTCTGTGAGAATCCAACTGCACATCAATCTCCAAACTCTGCTCTCTGTAAGATTTTTCTGCACCCCAGTTTCCAAACTCTGCTCTCTGTAACATTCCTTCTCCACCCCAGTCTTCAAATTCTGTCTTCTGCAAAAGTTTTCCTGCGCCCCAGACTCCGAGATCTGCTCTCTGTAACAGTCCTTCTGTACCACAGTCTCCAACCTCTGCTCTTTGTAACGATCCTTCTACACCCCAGTCTCCATCTCTGCTATCTGTATCAGTGTGTCTGAACCCCAATCTCCAACCTCTTTTCTCTGTATCTATCCTTCTGCACCTCAGTCTCCAACCTGTGCTCTATGTAAGAGTCCTTTTGCACCCCAGTCTCCAACCTCTGCTCTCGGTAACAGACCTATACCGCAGTCTCCAACCTCTGCTCTCTGTAATGGTCCTTCTGCAGCCCAATTTCGAAACTCTGCTTTCTGTAACAGTCCTTCTGCACCTGAGTCTCCAAACTCTTCTCTCTGTAACAGTCTTTCTACACCTCAGTCTCAAACCTCTGCTCTCTGTAACAGTCCACCTGCACCTCAGTCTTCAACCTCTGCTCTCGGTAAGATCCTTCAGGAACCCAGTCACCAAACACTGCTCTGTATAACAGTCCTTCTGCACCTGCGACTCCAAACTCTCCTCTCTGTAACAGTCCTTCTACACCTCAGCCTCCAACCTCTGCTCTGTGAAACAGTCCAACCACCCCTCAGTCTCAAACCTCTGCTCTCTGCACGATCCTTCTGCACCCCAGTCTCCAAACACTGCTCTCTGGAACAGTCCACCTGAACCTCAGTCTCCAACCTCTCCTCTCTGTAACAGGCCTTCTGCAAGCCAGTCTCCCAACTCTTCTCTCTGTAGCAGGCCTTCTGCACGCCAGTCTCCAAAATCTACTCTCTGCAACGATCCTTCTGCGCCTCAGTCTCCAACATCAGCTCTCTGCAATGATCCAACTGCACCCCACTCTTCAACCTCTGATCTCTGCAACAGTCCTTCTGCACCTCAGTCTCAAAATTCTGCTCTCTGTAAGGTGCTTCTGCACCCCTGTATCTAACCTTTGCTCTCTGTAACAGTCCTTTTGCACCTTAATCTCCTACCTCTGCTCTCTCTAACAGTCCTTCTACACCTCAGTCTCCAAACATTGCTCTCTGTAAGATCCTTTTTAAACCAAGTCTTTAAACTCTGCACTCTGTAACACTCCTTCTGCACAACAGTCTCCAAACTCCTCTCTGCAATGATTCTTCTCCACTACAGTCTCCAACATTTGCTCTCTGTAAAAGTCCTTCTGCACCCCAATTTCACAACTCTGCTTCCTGTAACAATCCTTCTGCACCTGAGTCTCCAAACTCTAATCTCTGTAACAGTCTTTCTACACATCAGTCTCCAAACTCTGCTTTCTGTATCAGTCTTTCTGAACCCCAGTCTCCAACCTCTGTTCTTTATGTCTATCCTTCTGCACCTCAGTCTCCAAACTCTGCTCTTGCAACAGTCCTTCTATACTGAAGTCTTCAAACTCTGCTCTCTGTAAACGTCTTTCTGCAGCCCAGACTCCAATCTCTGCTTTCTGTATCAGTCCTTCTGCACCCCAGTCTCCAAATTCTGCCCTCTTCAACAGTCCTTCTGCACCCCAGTCTCCAACCTCTTCTCTCTGCAACAATCCTTCTTCAGCCCAGTCTCCAACCTCTGCTCTGTGCAACAGTCCTTCTCCACCCCAGTCTCCAAACACTGCTCTCTTCAACAGTACTTCTGCACCAAAGTATCCAACCTCTGCTCTCTGTAAGATTCTTCTGTACTGCAGTATCCAAACTATGCTCTCTGTAACATTCCTTCTCTACCCCATTCTTTAACCTCTGCTTTTTACAAATGTCCTGAAACACCCCAGTCTCCAACCTCTGTCCACTGCAACAGTCCTTCTTCTCTCCAGTCTCCAACATCTGCTCTCCGGAACGGTCCTTCTGCACCCCAGTGTTCAAACTCTGCTTTCTGTATCAGTCCTTCTGAACCCCAGTCTCAAACCTCTGCTCTCTGTATCTATCCTTCTGCACCTCAGTCTCCAACCTCTACTTTCTGTTACAGTTTTTCTATACCGCAGTCTCCAAACTCTGGTCTTTCTCACGGTTTTTTTTCACCCCAATTCCAACCAGTTTTTTCTGTAACAGTCCATCTGCACCTCAGTCTCCAAACTCTGCTCTCTGTAACAGTCCTTCTACACCTCAGTCTCCAAATTCTGCTCTCTGTAACAGTCCATCTGCACCTCAGTCTGACACCTCTTCTCTCTGCATGAAACTTCTGCACCCCAGTCTCCAACGACTGCTCTCTGTAACAGTCCACCTGCACCTCAGTCCCCGAACTCTGCTCTCTGTAAGATCCTTCAGGAACACAGTCTCCAAACTCTGCTCTCTATAACAGTCCTTCTGCACCCCAGTATCCAACCTCTCCTCTCTGTAACATGCCTTCTGCACGCCAGTCTCTAAACTCTGCTCTCTATAGCAGGTCTTCTGCACCCCAGTCTCCAACCTCTGCTCTCTTCAACGAACCTTCTGCACCCCAGTCTGCAACCTCTACTCTCTGAAATGATACTACTGCACCCCATTCTCCAAACTCTGATCTCTGCAAGAGTCCTTCTGAAACTCAGTCTCCAACTTCTGCTCTCTGTAAGATCCATCTTCACCCCTGTCTCCAAGCTCGGCTTATTTCAATGATCCTATTGCACCCCAGTGTCAAAATTCTGATCTATATAACAGGATTTTGCACCTAAATCTCCAACCTCTGCTCTCTGCAACAGTCCTTCTGCACCCCAGTCTCCAACTTCTTCTCTCTCTAAGAGTCCTACTGCACCTCAGTCTTCAACCTCTGCTCTCTGCAACATTCCTTCTGAAACCTAGTCTCCATCCTCTGCTCTCTGCAACAGTCCTTCTTCACCCCAGTCTCAGACCTCTGCTCCCTGCAAAAGTCCTTCTGCACCCCAGTCTCCAAACTCTGATCTATGTAGGGTCTTTCTAAAACCCAGTCACAAACATCTCCTCTCTGTATCTATCGTTCTGCACCTCAGTCCCCAAAGTCTGCTCTCTGTAACAGTCTATCTGCACCTCAGTCTGACAACTCTGCTCTCTGCATGATCCTTCTGCACCACAGTCTCCAAGCACTGCTCTCTGTAACAGTCCACCTGCACCTCAGTCTCCAACATCTGATCTCTGTAAGATCTTTCTGGAACTCAGTCTCCAAACTCTGCTCTCTATATCAGTCCTTCTGCACCCCAGTCTCCAACCTCTCCTCTCTGTAACAGGCCTTATGCACCCCAGTCTCCAACCTCTGCTCTCTGCAACAATCCTTCTGCACCGCAGTCTTCAACCACTGCTCTCTGCAATGATTCTACTGCACCACAGTCTCCAACCTCTGATCTCTGCAACAGTCGTTCTGCAACTCAGTCTCCAACTTCTGCTCTCTATAAGATCTTTCTGCACACCTGACTCCAAGCTCTGCTTATTGCAACTATCCTTCTGCACCCCAGTGTCCAACCTCTGCTCTATGTAACAAATTTTGCACTTCAGTCACAGAACTCTGCTCTCTGCAACAGTCCTTCTGCACCTTAGTCTCCAACTTATGCTCTCTCTAAGAGGCCTTCTGCAATGCAGTCTCCAACATCTGCTCTCTGCAACATTCCTTTTGCAGACCAGTCCCATCCTCTGCTCACTGCAACAGTCCTTCTGCACCCCGGTCTCCAACCTCTGCTCTCTGAAACAGTCCTTCTGTAGCCCAGTCTCCAAACTCTGCTCTCTGTAACAATCCTTCTGCACATCAGTCTCCAAACTCTGATCTCTGCAACGGTCCTTCTGTACCTCAGTCTCCAACCTCTACTCTCTGTTACAGTCCTTCTGCACTTCACTCTCCAAACTCTGCTCTCTGTAGATCCTTCTAAAACCCAGTCTCAAACCTCTGCTCTCTGTATCTATTATTCTACACCTCAGTCTCCAAACTCTGCTCTCTGTTACACTTTTTCTATACCGCAGTCTCCAAACTGTGGTCTCTGTTACGGTCCTTCTGCACCCCAATTTCCAACCACTTCTTTCTATAACAGTCCTTCTGCACCTCAGTCTCCAAACTCTGCTCTCTGTAACAGTCCTTCTACAACTCAGTCTCCAAACTCTGCTCTCTGTAACAGTCCTTCTGCACCTCAGTCTGACACCTCTGCTCTCTGCACGATCCTTCTGTACCCCAGTCTCCAAACACTGCTCTCTGTAACAATCCACCTGCACGTAGTCTCAAATCTCTGCTCTCTGTAAGATTCTTTAGCAACCCAGTCTCCAAACTCTGCTCTCTATAACAGGCCTTCTGCACCCCAATCTCCAATCTCTCCTCTCTATAACAGGCCTTCTGCATGCCAGTCTCCAAACTCTTCTCTCTGTAGCAGGCCTTCTGCACCCCAGTCTCCAAAATCTACACTGTGCAACGATCCTTCTGCACCCCAGTCTGCAACCTCTGCTCTCTGCAATGATCCTACTGCACCCCAGTCTACTACCTCTGATCTCCGCAACAGTCCTTCTGCACTTCAGTCTCCAAATTCTGCACTCTGTAAGATCCATGTTCATCCCAGTATCCAACCTCTTTTCTCCGCAAGAGTCCTTCTGCATCCATGCTCCAACCTCTGCTCTCTGTAACAGGACTTCCGTACCTCAGTCTCCAACCTCTGCTCTCTGCAACAGTCCTTCTGCACCCCAGTCTCCAAAATCTGCTCTCTGTAACTGTCCTTCTTCCACGAGTCTCCAAACTCTTCTCTCTGCAACCATCCCTCTTAACCCCAGTCTCCAACCTCTGCTCTCTGCGACAGTCCTTCTGCACCCCAGTCTCCAACAACTGCTCTCTGCAACAGTCCTTCCGCACCTCAGTCTGAAAACTCTGTTGTCTTCAATGAACTTTCTGCACCCAAGTCTCCTACCTCTGCTGCCTGTAACAGTCCTTCTGCACCTCATTCTCCCACCTCTACTCTTTGTAAAATATTTCTGTAAACCAGTCTTTAAACTCTGCACTATGTAACCGTCCTTCTGCACAACAGTCTTTAACCTCTGCTCTCTGTAACAGGAATTCTGCAACCAGTCTCAAAAATCTTCTCTGTATAACAGGCGTTCTTCACGCGAGTCTCCAACATCTTCTCTCTGCAATGATTCTTCTCTATACCAGTCTCCAACCTCTTCTCTCTGCAACAGTCCTTTTGCACCACACTCTCAAACCTCTGCCTCTGTAAGATCCATCTGAACCCCACTCTCCAAGATCTGATCTCTGTAACAGTCCTTCTGCACCCCAGTCTCCAAACTCTACTCTCTGTAACAGTCTTTCTGAACCTCAGTCTCCAACCTCTGCTCTCTTTAACAGTCCTTCTGCACCACATTCTCCAAACTCTGCTCTCTGCAACAGTCCTTCTGAACCCCAGTGTCCAACATCTGCTTTCTGCAACAGTACTTCTCACTCCAGTTTCCAAACTCTGCTTCCTGCAATGATCCTTCTGGACCCCAGTCTCCAACGTCTGATCTCTTCAGAGTCCTTCTTCACCAGAGTCTCCAACCTTTGATCTCTGTAACAATCATTCTGCACCTCAGTCTCCAAACTCTGTTCTCTGCAAGGGTCCTTCTACAAATCAGTCTTTAACCTCTACTCTCTGTAAAAGTCCTTCTGCACCTCAGTCTGCAACCTCTGCTCTCTCTAAGATTCTTCTGCAACCCAGTCTCCAAACTCTTCTCTCTATAACAGTGCGTCTGCACACCAGTCTCCAACCTCTGCTCTCTGCTAAGATCCTTCTTCACCAAAGTCTCCAACCTATGCTGTCTTCAACAGTCCTTCTGCACCCCAGTCTCCAATATCTACTCTCTGCAGAAGTCCTTCTGCCCCTCAGCCTTAAAACTCTGCTCTCTGCAAAGACCCATCTGCACCCCAGTCTCCTACTTGTGCTCTCTGTAACAGTCTTTTGCACCTCATTCTCATAACTCTGCTCTCTGTAAGATCCTTCTACAACCCAGTCTTTAAACTCTGCACTCTGTAACAGTCCTTCTGCACAACAGTCTCCAAACTCTGCTCTAGGTAACAGGACTTCTGCAAGCCAGTCTCCAAACTCTGCTCTCTGAAACAGGCCTTCTGCACCCCATTCTCTAACCTTTTCTCTCTGCAACGATTATTCTCCCCCCAGTCTCCAACCTCTGCTCTCTGCAACAGTCCTTTTGCACCCCAGTCTCCAAACTCTGCTCTCTGTAAGATCCATCTGAACCCCAGTCTCCAAACTCTGCTCTCTGTAACAGTCCTTCTGCACCCCAGTCTCTAACATATGCTCTCTGCTACATTTCTTCTGCAGCACAGTCTCCAACATCTGCTCTATGCAACAGTCCTTTTGCAGCACAGTCTCCAAACTCTGCTCTCTGCAACAGTCCTTCTGCAGCCAAATCTCCAACGTCTGCTCTCTGAAACAGTCCTTCTGCACCTCAGTCTCCTACCTCTACTCTCTTTAACAGTCCTTTTGCTCTCAAGTCTCCAACCTCTGCTCTCTGCAACAGTCTTTCTGCACCCCAGTCTCCAACCTCTGCTCTCTGCAACCATACTTCTGCACCCCAGTCCTCAAACTCTGCTCTCTGCAACAATCTTTCTGGACCCCAGTCTCCAACCTCTACTCTCTGGAAGAGTCCTTCTGCACCACAGTCTCCAACGTCTGCTCTCTGTAAGATCCATCTGCAATCCAGTTTCCAAATTCTGCTCTTTGTAACATTCCTTCTCCAAAACAGTCTTTAACCTCTGCTTTTTGCATGTGTCCTGCAGCACCCCAGTCTCTAACCTCTGTCCTCTGCAACAGTCCTTCTGCTCCCCAGTCTCCAATATCTGCTCTCTGTAACAGTCCTTCGTCAACTTAGTCTCCAAACTTTGCTTTCTTTATCAGTCCTTCTGAACACCAGTCTCAAAACTCTGCTCTCTGTGTCTATCTTTCTGCACCTCAGTCTTTAACCTGTGCTCTCTGTAACTTTCCCTCTACACCCAAGTCTCCAACCTGTGCTCTCTGTAATAGTTTTTCTATACCGCAGTCTCCAAACTCTGGTCTTTGTAACAGTCCTTCTGCACCCCAATTTTCAACATCTGCTTTCTGTAACAGTCCTTCTGCACCTCAGTCTCCAAACTCTGCTCTTTCTAACACTACTTCTACACCGTAGTCTCCAACCTCTGCTCTCTGTAACAGTCCACCTGCACCTCAATCTCCAAACTCTGCTCTTTGTAAGGTCCTTCAGGAACCCAGTCCCCAAACTCTGCTCTCTATAACTGTCCTTCTACACCCCAGTCTCCAACCTCTCCTCTCTGTAACAGTCCATCTGCACCTGAGTATCCAAATTCTGCTGTCGGTAAGATGCTTCTGCACCCCTGTATCCAACCTCTGCTCTCTGTAACAGGACTTCCGCACCTCAGTCTCAAACCTCTGGTCTATTCAACAGTCCTTTTCCAACCCAGTCTCAAAACTCTGCTCTTTACATCAATCCTTATGCACCCTAGTTACCAACATCTGCTCTCCACAACAGTCCTCTGCACCTCAGTCTTAAAACTCTGCAATTTGCAACGACCCTTCTGCACCCCTGTCTCCTACCTCGGCTCTCTGTAACAGTCCTTTTGCACCTCAGTCTCCAAAATCTGCTCTCTTTAAGATCCTTCTGCAACCCAGTCTTTAAACTCTGCACTTTGTACCTGTCCTTCTGCACAACACTCTCCTACTTCTGCTCTCTGTACCAGGAATTCTGCAACCCAGTCTCCAAACTCTGCTCTCTGTAACAGGCCTTCTGCACCCCAGTCTCCAAACTCTTATCTCTGCAACGATTCTTCTCCACCCTGGTCTCCAACATCTGCTCTCTGCAACAGTCCTTTTGAACCCCAGTCTCCAAACTCTTCTCTCTGTAAGATCCATCTGAAACCCAGTCTCCAACCTATGCTCTCTGTAACAGTCCTTCTACACCCAAGTCTCCAAACTCTTCTCTCTGTAACAGTCCTTCTACACCCCAGTCTCTAAAATCTGCTCTCTGCAACATTCTTTCTGCACCCCAGTCTTCAACATCTGCTCTCTGCCACACTCCTTCTGCAACACAGTCTTCAAACTCTGCTCTCTGTAATTTCCTCCTGCACTCCAGTTTCCAAACGCTGCTCTCTATAACATTCCTTTTCCACCCCAGTCTCCAAAATCTGTTCTCTGTATCTATCCTTCTGCACCTCAGTCTCCAACCTCTTCTCTGGGTAACAGTCCTATACCGCAGTCTCCAAACTCTGCTCTTTGTAATGGTCCTTCTGCAACTTAATTTCCAAACTCTGATTCCTGTAACAGTTTTTCTGCACCTCAGTCTCCAAACTCTGCTCTCTGTAACCGTCCTTCTACACCCCAGTCTCAAACCACTGCTCTCTGTAAAAGTCCACCTGTTCCTCAGTCTGAAACCTCTGCTCACCACGATTCTTCAGCACCCCAGTCTCCAAAAACTGCTCTCTGTAACAGTCCACCTGCAGCTCAGTCTCCAACCACTGTTCTCTGTAACATCCTTGAGCAACCAAGTCTCCAAACACTGCTCTCTATAACAGTCCTTCTGCACTCCAGTCTCCAACCTCTACTCTCTGTAACAGGCCTTCTGCACGCCAGTCTCCAAACTCTGCTGTATGCAACGATCATTCTGCACGCCTGTCTCCAACCTCTGCTCTCTGCAACGATTTAACTAAATTCCAGTCTCCAACCTCTCATCTCTGAAACAGTCCTTCTGCACCTCAGTCTCGAACCTCTGCATTCTGTAATAGGCATTCTACACCCCAGTCTCCAAAGGCTGCTCTCTGCAACAGTCGTTCTCCACCCCAGTCTCCAACATCTGCTCTCTGCAACAGTCTTTCTGCACCCCAGTTTCCAAACTCTGCTCTCTGCAATGAACCTTTTGGACCCCAGTCTCGAACGTCTGCTCTCTGCAACATTCCTTCGGCAATACAGTCTTCAACATCTGCTCTCTGTAAGATCCTTCTGCACTCCAGGTTTCAAACTCTGCTCTCTGTAAAATTTCTTCTCCACCCCAGTCTCAAACCTCTGTCCTCTGCAACAGTCCTTCTGCTCCCCAGTCTCCGAGATCTCCTCTCTGTGAAAGACCTTATGTACCACAGTTTCCAACCTCTGTTTTCTTTAACGGTCCTTCTGCAACCCAGTCTCCAACCTCTGCTTTTTGAATCAGTCCTTCGGAACCCCAGTCTCCAAACTCTGCTCTTTGTATTTATTTTTCTGCACCTCAGTCTTCAACCTGTGCTTTCTGTAACAGTCCTTCTGCAAGTCAGTCTCTAAACTCTGCTCTCTGTAACAGTCCTTCTACACCTCAGTCTCCAACCTCTATCGTCTGTAACAGTACTTCTGCACCTCAGTCTGAAACCTCTGCTCTCAACGATTCCTCTGCACCCCATTCTCCAACTACTACTCTCTGTAACAGTTCACCTGCACCTCAGTCACCAACATGTGCTCTCTGTAAGTTCCTTCAGCAAATCAGTCTCCAAACTCTGCTCTCTGTAACAGTTTTTCTGCACCCCAGTCTCCAAACTTTTCTCTCTGTAACAGGCCTTCTGCACTGCAGTCTCGAAACTCTGCTCTCTATAGCAGGCCTTCTGCACCCCACTCTCTATCCTCTGCTCTCTGCAACGATCCTTCTGAACCCCAGTCTTCAACCTTTGCTCTCTGCAATGATCCTACTGCACCCCAGTCTCCAACTTCTGATCTCTGCAACAGTCCTTCTGCACCTCAGTCTCCAAATTGTGCTCTCTGTAAGATCTTTCTGCACCCCTGTCTCCAAACTCTGCTCTCTGTAACAGTCCTTCTGCACCCCAGTCTCCAACCTCTGCTCTCCACAAGAGTCATTCTGCAGCCCAGTGTCCAAACTCTGCTCTCTGCAACAGTCCTTTTGCAGCCTAGTTACCAACATCTGCTCTCTGTTACAGTACTTCTGCACCCCAGTCTTCAACCACTGCTCTCTGTAACAATCCTCCTGTATTTCAGTATCCAATATCTGCTCTCTGTAACGGTCTTTCTGCACCCCAGACTCCAACCTCTGATCTCTGCAACAGTCCTTCTGCAACTCAGTCTCCAAATTCTGCTCTCTGTAAGATCCTTAGGCACCCCTGTATTTAACCTCTGCTCTCTGAATCTGTCCTTCTGCACCCGAGTCTCCAAACTCTGCTCTCTGTAACAAAACTTCCGCACCTCAGTCTCCAACCTCTGTTCTCTGCAACAGTCCTTCTGCACGCCAGGCTCTAACATCTGCTCTCTGCAACAGTTATTCTGCACCTGAGTCTGAAAACTCTGCTCTGTGCAACGACCCTTGTGCACACCATTCTCCTACCTCTGCTCTTTGTAACAGTCTTTCTGCACCTCAGTCTCTCAACTCTGCTCTGTGTTTGATCCTTCTGCAACCCAGCCTTTAAACTCTGCACTCTGTAACAGTCCTCCTGCACAACAGTCGCCAACTTTTGCTCTCTGTAACAGGACTTCTGCAACCCAGTCTCCAAACTCTGCTCGGTATAACAGGCCTTCTGCACCCCAGTCTCCAACCTTTTCTCTCTGCAACGATTCGTCCCCACCCCAGTCTCCAACATATGCTCTCTGCAACAGTCCTTTTGCACCCCAGTCTCAAAACTCTGCTCTCTGTAAGATCCATCTGAACCCCAGACTCCAACCTCTGCTCTCTGTAACAGTCCTTCTGCACTCCAGTCTTCAAACTCTGCTCTCTGTAGCAGTCCTTCTGCACCCCAGACTCCAACCTCTGCTCTCTGTAACAGTCCTTCTGCACTCCAGTCTTCAAACTCTGCTCTCTGTAGCAGTCCTTCTGCACCCCAGTCTCCAAACTCTGCTCTCTGGAACAGTCCTTTTGCACCTCATTCTCCAACTTGTTCTCTCAGCAACAGTCTTTCTGCTCCCGAGTCTTCGAGATATGCTCTCTGTAACAGTCCTTCTGTACCGCAGTGTCCAAACTCTGCTCTTTGTTTCGGTTCTTCAACACCCCTGTCTCCAAACTCTGCCTTCTGTATCAGCCTGTCTGAACCCCAGTCTCCAACCTCTGTTCTCTGTATCCATCCTTCTGCACCTCAGTCTCCAACTTGTGCTCTCTATAAGAGTCCTTTTGCATACCAGTCTCCAACCTCTGCTCTCTGTAACAGTCCTAAACCTCAGTCTTCAAACTCTGCTCTCTTTAACGGTCCTTCTGCACTCCAATTTTCAACCTCTGCTTCCTGTAACAGTCCTTCTACACCTCAGACTGAAACCTCTGCTCTCTGCAATGATCCTACTGAACCCCAGTCTCCAACCTCTGATCTCTGCAACAGTCCTTCTGCACCTCAGTCTCCAACTTCTGCTCTCTGTAAGATCCTTCTGAATCCCTGTCTCCAAGATCTGCTATTTGCAATGATTCTTCTGCACCCCAATCTCCAACCTCTGTTTTATGTGACAGGACTTCTGCACCTCAGTCTCCAACCTCTGCTCTCTGCAACAGTCCTTCTGCACCCCGGTCTCTAAATTCTGCTCTCTGTAACAGTCCTTCTGTACTGCATTCTCCAACCATTACTCTCTGTAACGTTCTTTCTGCACCCGATACTAGAGTCTCTGCTTTCTGTATAAGTCCTTCTGCACCGCAGTCTCTAACTTCTTCTCTAAGTGTCCTTCCGCACCTTAGTCTCCAACCTCTGCTCTCTACAACAGTCCTTCTGCACCCCAGTCTCCAAGCTATACTCTCTGTAGCAGTACTTCTGCACTTCAGTCTCAAACCTCTGCTCTCTGTGGGATCCTTGACCAACGCAGTCTCCCAACTCTGCTCTCTGTAACATTCCTTCTGCACACCAGTCTTCAATCTCTTCTCTCTGCAATGATCATTGTAAACTCCAGACTCCAATCTGCTCTCTGCAACAGTCCTTCTACACTTCAGTCTCCAAAAACTGGTCTCTGAAACAGTCCTTCTGCACCACAGTCTGAAAACTCTGCTGTCTGGAACGAATCTCCTGCACCTCAGTCTCCTACCTCTGCTGTCTTTTAAAATCTTTCTGAACCCCAGTCTCCAACATCTGCTCTCTGTAATAGTCCTTCTGCACCTCAGTCTCCAACCTTTGCTCTCTGCAACAGCCTTCTGCATCCCAGTCTGCAAACTCTGCTCTCAGCATCGATCTTTCTGGACCCCAGTCTCCAACGTCTGCTCTCTGCAACAGTCCTTCTGCACCACAGTCTCCAACCTCTGCTCTCTGTAAGATCTTTCTGCACTCCAGTTTGCAAACTCTGCTCTTTCTAACATTCCTTCTCTACCCTAGTCGCCAACTTCGGCTTTCTGCTAGGATCCTGCGGCAACCTAGTCTCCAAAATCTGTCCTCTGCAACAGTCCTTCTGCTCCCCAGTTACCAATATCTGCTCTCTGTAACAGTCCTTCTGTACCGCATTCACCAAACTCTGCTCTCTGTAATGGTCCTTCTGCACCCCAGTCTCCAAACTCTGCTTTCTGTATCAGTCCTTCTGAACCCCAGTCTCCAACCTCTGCTATCTGTGTCTATCCTTCTTCACCTCAGTCTTCAACCTGTGCTTTCTGTAACAGTCCTTCTGAACCCACGTATCCCACCTCTGCTCTATGTAACAGTCCTTCTATACCGTATATTCCAACCTCTGCTCCCTGTATCGGTCCTTCTGCACCCTAATTTACAACCTCTGCTTTTTGTAACAGTCCTTCTGCACCTCAGTCTGAAACCTCTGCTCTCCACGATCCTTCTGCACCACAGTCTCCAACCACTGCTCTCGGTAACAGTCCAACAGCACCTTAGTCTCCAACCTCTGCTATCTGTAAGATCCTTCAGCAACCCAGTCTTCAAAATCTGCTCTCTTTACCAGTCCTTCTGCACTGCAGTCTCCAACCTCTCCTCTCTGTAACAGGCCTTCTGCACGCAAGTCTCCAGCCTCTGCTCTCTGCAATGATCCTTCTGCACCCCAGTCTTTAACCTCCGCTCTCTGCAATGATCCTACTGCACCTGATACTCCAACCTCTGATGTCTACAACAGTCCTTCTGCACCTCAGTCTCCAAATTCTGCTTTCTGTAAGATCCTTCTGCACCGCTGTCTAGAACCTCTGCTATCTGTAACAGTCCTTCTGCACCCCAGTCTCCAACCTCTGCTCTCCACAACAGTACTTCTGAACCCCAATCTCCAAACTCTGCTCTCTGCAACAGTCCTTCGGCACCCTAGTTACCAACATAAGTTCTCTTTTACAGTCCTTCTCCACCCCAGTCTCCAAACTCTGCTCTCTGTAACAGTCCTGCTGTACTGCAGAATCCATCCTCTACTCTCTGTAATGGTCTTTCTGCACCCCATACTCAAATCTCTTCTTTCTGTATCAGTCCTTCTTCACCCCAGTCTCCAAAGTCCGCTATCTGCAACCGTTCTTCTGCACCCCAGTCTCCAACCTCTGCTCTCTGTAACAATCCTTCTGCAACTCAGTCTCCAAATTCTGTACTCTGCAACGTTACTTCTGCACCTCAGTCTCCAAAATGTATTCTCTGTAACAGTCTTTCTGCACCTGATTCTTTAACCTCTGCTCTCTGTAGGATCGTTCTCCAACCCAGTCTCCAAACTCTGCTCTCTGTAACAGTCTCTCTGCACAACAGTTTCCAACCTCTGCTCTCTGCACCGATCCTTCTTCACCCCAGTCTCCAACCTCTGCTCTCTGCAACAATCCTTCTGCACACCAGTCTCCAACATCTGCTCTCTTAAACAGTCCTTCAGCAACTTAGTCTAAAAAATTTTCTCTCTGCAACGATCCTTCTGCACCTCAGTCTACTACCTCTGCGCTCTGTAAGACCCTTCTGCAACCCAGTCTCCAAACATTGCTCTCTGTAAAAGTCCTTCTGCAGAATAGTTTCTAACCTCTGCTCTCTGTAACAGGAAATTTACAACCCAGTCTCTAAACTCTGCTCTCTGTAACAGACCTCAGAACCTCAGTCTCCAACCTCTTCTCTCTGCAATGATTTTTCTCCACCCCAGTCTCCAACCTCTGCTCTCGGCAACAGTCCTGCACCCTAGTCACCGAACTCTGCTCTCTGTAAGGTCCTTATGCACTCCAGTCCTCAACCTCTTCTCTCTGAAACGATTCTTGTCCATCACAGTCTCAAACATCTGCTCTCTGCAACAGTCCTTTTTCACTCCAGTCTCTAAACTCTGATCTCTGTAAGATCCATCTGAACCCCAGTCTCCAACCTCTGCTCTCTGTAACAGTCCTTCTGCACACCAGTCTCCAAACTCTGATCTCTGTAACTGTCCTTCTGCACCTCAGTCTCCAAACTCTGCTCTGTGTAACAGTCCTTCTGCACCTCAGTCTCTAAAATCTGCTCTATGCAACGATCCATCTGGAACCCAGTCTCCAACTTCTGCTCTGTGCAACAGTCCTTTTGCACCACAGTCTTCAACCTCTACTCTCTATAAGATCCTTCTGCACTCCAGTTTTCAAACTGTGCTCTCTGTAAAATTCCTTGTCCACCACAGTCTCCAACTTCTGTCCTGTGCAACAGTCCTGCTGCTGCGCAGTCTCCAAGATCTGCTCTGTGTAACAGTCCTTCTGTACCGCAGTCTCCAACCTCTGCTCTCTCTAACAATTTTTCTGAACCCCAGTCTCTAAACTCTGCTCTCTGCAATGATCCTTCTGCACCTCAGTCTCCAAACTCTGCTCTATGTAACACTCCTTCTACACCTCAGTCTTTAACCTCTGCTCTCTGTAACAGTCCTTCTGCACCCCAGTCTCAAACCTCTGCTATTAGTAACAGTCCTATACCGCAGTCTTCAACCTCTGCTCTCTTTAACGGTCCTTCTGCATCCCAATTTACAAACTCTGCTTTCTGTAACAGTCCTTCTGCACCTGAATCTCCAAACTCTGCTCTCTGTAACAGTCCTTCTGCACCTCAGCCTGAAAATTCTGCTGTCTCGAACGAACTTTCTGCATCCCAGTCTCCTAACTATGCTATCTGTAACAATCCATTTACACCTCAGTCTCCAACCTCTGCTCTCATTAACAGTCCGTCTGCACCTCAGTCTCCAAATTCTGCTCTCTATAAGATCTTTCTGCACCGCTATCTCCAACCTCTGCTCTCTGTACCAGTATTTCTGCACCCCAGTCTCCAACCTCTGCTCTCTATAACAGTCCTTATTAACCCCAGTCTCCAAAATCTGCTATCTGCAACAGTCTTTATGCACCCCGGTCTCCAACCTCTGCTCTCTTTAACAATCCTTTTGCATCTCAGTCTCAAAACTCTGTATTCTGCAACGTTACTTGTGCACCTCAGTCTCCAACATCTACTCTCTGTATCAGTCTTTCTCCACGTGATTCTTCAACCTATGCTCTCTGTAGCATCCTTCTTCAACCCAGTCTCCAAACTCTGCTCTCTATAACAATCCTTCTGCACACCAGTCGCCAACCTCTGCTCTCTGCACCGATCCTTATTCACCCCAGTCTCCAACCTCTGCTCTCTGCTACAGTCCTTCTGCAAACCAGGCTCTAACATCTGCTCTCTGAAACAGTCTTTCAGCAACTCAGTCTAAAAACTCTTTTTTCTGCAAGGATCCTTCTGCACCTCAGTCTACTACCTCTGCTCTCTGTAAGACCCTTCTGCAACCCAGTCTCCAAACTCTGCTCTCTGTAACAGTCCTTCTGCAGAATAGTTTCCAACCTCTGCTCTCTGTAACAGGATTTTTGCAACCCAGTGTCGAATCTGCTCTCTGTAACAGGCCTTCAAAACCCCAGTCTTAAACCTCTTCTCTATGTAATGATTTTTCTCCTCCCCAGCCTACAACCTCTGCTCTTGGCAACAGTCCTTCTGCACCCTCGTCACCAACCTCTGCTCTCTGTAAGATCCTTCTGCATTCCAGTCTCCAACCTCTTCTCTCTGCAACTATTCTCCATTCCAGTCTCCAACATCTGCTCTCTGCAACTTTCCTTTTGCACCCCAGTCTCCAAACTCTTCTCTCTTTAAGATCCATCTTAACCCCAGTCTCCAATCTCTGCTCTCTGTAAGATCCTTCTACACTCCAGTTTCCAAACTCTGCTCTCTGTAACATTCCTTCTCCACCTCAGTCTCCAATTTCTGTCCTCTGCAACAGTCCTGCTGCTCCCCAGTCTCCGAGATATGCTATGTGTAACAGTCCTTCTGTACGGCAGTCTCCAAACTCTGCTGTCTGTAACTGACCTTCTACAACCCAATTTCCAACCTCTGCTTTCTGTAACAGTCTTTCTGCACCTCAGTCTCCAACCTGTGCTCTCTGTAACATTCCTTATGCACCACACTCTCCAACCTTTGCTCTCTGCATTGGTAACACTTAACCCCAGTCCTTCTGTACTACAGTCTCCAACCTCTGTTCTCTGTAAGGGACCTTTTGCAACCCAGTCTCCCACCTCTACTTTCTATATCAGTCTTTCTGTACCACAGTCTCCAAACTCTGCTGTCTGTAACCGTCATTCTCCACCTCACTCTGCAAACTCTGCTCTCATAAACAGTCCTTCTTCAACCAGTCTTCAAACTGTGCTCTCTGCAAGAGTCCTTTTGCACCCCAGTCTCCATCCTCAGCTCTCTGCAATGGTCAGTCTCCACCCTAGTCTCCAACCTGTGCTCTTTTGAAGGGGCCTTCTGCACCCCAGTCTCGAAACTCTGCTTTATGTATCAGTTCTTCTGCACCCCAATCTCCAACCTCTGCTCTCTGTAACACTACTCTGTACCCCAGTCTCCAACTTCAGCTCTCTATAAGGGTTCTTCTGCACCTCAGTCTCTAACATCTGCTCTCTGCAACACTCCTTCTGAACCCCAGTCTCCTAACTTTGTTCTCTGCAACAATTTTTTTCTGCACCTCAGTCTTAAACCTGTGCTCTCTGTAAAAGTCCTTCTGCACCCCAGTCTCCAACCTGTGCTCTCAGTAAAAGTCCTTCTGCACCACAGTCTCAAACCTCTGCTCTCTCTAACAATCCTTCTGAACCCCAGTCTCTAAACTCTGCTCTCTGCAACGATCCATCTGCACCCCAGTCTCCAAAGTCTGCTCTTTGTAAAAGTCCTTCTGCACACCAGTCTCCAACCTCTGCTCTCAGTAAAAGTCCTTCTAAACACTAATCTCCAAACTCTGCTCTCTGTAACAGTCCTACTACACCCGATTGTCCGTACCCTGCTCACCCCAAGGATACCTCTGCACGCCAGTCTCCATCCTCTGCTCTCTGCAACTTTCCTTTTGCACCCCAGTCTCCAGCATCTGCTCTCTGCAACAGTCCTTCTTCACCCCAGTCTCCAAAATCTGCTCTCTGTAACAGTCCTTCTGGACCCCGATCTTTAACCTGTACTCTCTGCAACAGTCCTTCTACACCCCAGTCTAAAACCTCTGATCTCAACAAAAGTTTTTCTGCACCCCAGTCTCCAAACTCTTCTCTCTGTAACTATCATTCTGCACCTCAGTCTCAAACCTCTTCTCTTTGCAAGGGTCCTTCTGCACCTCAGTCTCCAAACTCTGCTCTCTGTAAGATTCTTTTGCACCCGAGTCTCCAACTCTGCTCTGTAACAGAGCTTCAAACCCCAGTCTCCAACCTCTGCTCTCTGTATCAGTCTATCTGCACCCCAGTCTCCAAACTGTGCTCTCTGCAAAGATCCTTCTGCACCCCAGTCTCCAACCTCTGCTCGCTGCAACATTTCTTGTGCAACCCAGTCTCCAACCTCTACTCTATGCAACAGTTATTCTCCAATCTCTGCTCTATGCAACAATTCTTCTGTGAACAAGTCTCTAACATCTGCTCTCTGAAACAGTCCTTCTACACCCCAGTCTCCAACCTCTGCTCTCTGTAACAGTCTTTCTGTACCTCTGTCTCCTAACTCTGCTCTATGTAAGACCCTTCTGAAACCAAGTCTGCAAACCCTGCTCTTTGTAACAGTCCTTCTGCACCCCAGTCTCCAACCTCTGCTCTCTGGAACAGGCCTTCTGCATCCCAGCCTTCAAACTCTGCTCTCTGTAAGAGGCCTTCTGCACCCCAGTCTCCAACCTCTACTCTCTGCAATGATCCTTCTGCACCCCAGTCTCCTACCTCTTCTCTCTTAAACAGTCCTTCTACACCCTAGTCTCCTACCTCTCTACTCTGTAAGATCCTTCTCAACACCAGTCTCCAACCCCTTCTCGCTGAAACAGTTTTTCTGCACCCCAGTCTTCTACCTCTGCTCTCTGCAACGGTCCTTCTGCACCCCAGTCTCCAAACTCTGTTTGCTGCAACAATCTTACTACAACTCATTCTCCAAACTCTGCTCTCTATAACAGTCCTTCTGTACCAGAGTCTCCAACCTCTGCTCTCTGTAACGGTCTTTCTGCCCCCCAGGCTCCAACATTTGCTTTCTTTGTCAGTCTTTCTGCACCCCAGTATTCAACCTTTGCTCTCTGTAACAGTCCTTCTGCTCCTCAGTCTCCAACCTCTGCTTTCAGCAACAGTCCTTCTGAACCCCAGTCTCCAACCTCTACTGTCTGCAACTTTCCTTCTGCACCACATTATCAAACCTATGCTCTCTGTAAAAGTCCGTCTTCACCCCAGTCTCCAACCTCTGCTCTCTGTAATGATCCTTCTACACCCTAGTCTCAATCATCCGCTCTCTGTAATAGTCCTTCTGCACCGCAGTCTCCAAACTCTTTTCTCTGTAAGATCCTTCTGAAACCCATTCTCCAAAGTCTGCTATCTGTTACTGTCCTTCTGCACTCCAGTCTTTAACCTCTGCTCTCTGCAACAGTCCTTCTGCACCTCAGTCTCCAAACTCTGCTTTCTGCAACAGTCCTTCTGCACCCAAGTCTTCAACCTCTGCTCTCCGCAACATTCCTTCTGCATCCCAGTCTCCAAACTGTGTTCTCTGTAAAAATCTATCTGCACTCCAGTCTCCAAACTCTGCTCTCTGTAAAGATCCTTCTGCACCCCAGTCTCGAACCTCTGCTCTCTGCAACGATCCTTCTGCACCCCAGTCTCAAACATCTGGTCTCTGCAACAGTCCTTGTGAACACCAGTCTCCAACATCTGCTTTGTGCCACAGTTCTTCTGAACCTAAGTCTAAAAACTCCGCTCTCTGTAATCCTCCATCTGCAACCCAGTCTCCAACCTCTGATCTCTGTAACAGTCCTTCTGTACCTCAGTCTCCAATCTCTGCTCTATGAAACAATCCTTCTGTGCACAAGTCTGTAACATCTGCTCTCTAAAACAGTCCTTCTACACCCCAGTCTCCAACCTCTGCTCTATGCAACAGTCCTTCTACACCCCAGTCTCCATACTCTGATCACCGCAACGATCCTTCTTCACCCCGGTCTCCAACCTCGGCTCTCTGTAACAGTCTTTCTGTACCACAGTCTCCAACCTCTGTTCTCTATAAGAGTCCTTATGCACCCTAGTATCCAACTTCTTCTTTCTGTATCAGTCGTTTTGAACCACAGTCACCAAACTCTGCCCTCTGTAACCGTCCTTCTGTAACTCAGTCTGCAACCTCTGCTCTCTGCAACAGTCCTTCTGAACCCCAGTCTCCATCCTCTGCTCTCTGCAACAGTAATTTTGAATCCCAGTTTCCAAAATCTTCTCTCTGCAACAGTCATTCTCCAACCCAGTCTCTAAACTTTGCTCTCTGTAACAGTCCTTCTGTACTGCATTCTCCAACCTTTGCTCTCTGTAATAGTACTTCTGCACCAGAGTCTCCAACCTCTGCTTTCTGTGTCAGTCCGTCTGCACCCCAGTCTCCAAACTGTGCTCTGTTTAACTGTCCTTCTGCACTTTAGTCTTCAACTTCTGCTCTCTGCTACAGTCATTCTGGACCCCAATCTTAAACCTCTACTCTCTGCAACAGTCCTTCTACATCCCAGTCCATCTGCAACCCAGTCTCCAAACTCTGCTCACTGCAACATTCCTTGTGCAACCCAGTCTCCAACCTCTACTATCTGCAACAGTCCTTCTGTACCTCAGTCTCCAATCTCTACTCTATGAAACAATGCTTCTGTGCACAAGTCTCTAACATCTGCTCTCTTAAACAGTCCTTCTGCACCTCAGTCTCCAAATTCTGCTCTCTGCAACAGTCCTTCTTCACCCCAGTCTCCAACCTCTTCTCTCTGTAACAATCCTTCTGCACTTCAGTCTCCAACCTTTGCTCTCTGTAACTATCCTTCTGCACACCAGTCTGAAACCTCTGCTAGCTGCAACAGTCCTTGTGAAGCCCAGTCTCCAACATCTGCTTCCTGCAACAGTTCTTCTGTACCTCATCTGAAAACTCTGCTCTCTGCAATAATCCATCTGCACCCCAGTGTCAAAGCACTGTTCTCTGTAACAGTCCTTTTGTAACTCAGTCTCCAATCACTGCTCTCTTCAACAGTCCTTCTACACCCAAGTCTCCATACTCTGATTGCCCCAACGGTCATTCGGCACCCCAGTCTCCAAACTCTGTTCTCTACATCGGTTCTTCTGCAACGCAGACTCCAACCTCTGCTCTCTCTAACAGTCCTTCTGTACCAAACTCTCCAACCTCTGTTCTCCGTTAGGGTCCTTATGAACCTCAGTATGCAACCTCTGCTTTCTCTTTCAGTCCTTTTGAACCACAGTCTCCAAACTCTGACCTCTGTGACGGTCCTTCTGCAACTCAGTCTGCAACCTCTGCTCTCTGCAACAGTCCTTTTGCACCCCAGTCTCCAACATCTGCTCTCTGCAACAGTCATTCTGCACCCAAGGCTCCAAACTTTGCTCTCTGTAACAGTCATTCTGTACTGCATTCTGCAATCTCTGCTCTCTGTAAGAGTACTTCGGCACCAGAGTCTCCAACCTCTGCTTTCTGTGTCAGTCCTTCAGCAATCCAGTCTCCAATCTCTGCTTTTTGTAACTGTCCTTCTGCACCTTAGTCTCCAACCTCTGCTCTCTGCTACAGTCTTTATGGACCCCAATCTCAAACCTCTACTCTCTGCAACAGTCCTTGTACATCCCAGTCTAAAACCTCTGCTCTCTGCATAAGTCCTTCTGTACCTATGTCTACAACCTCTGCTCTCTGTAACAATCCTTCTGCACCTCATTCTCCAAACTCTGCTCTCTGCAACGGTCCTTCTGCACCTCAGTCTCCAACCTCTACTCTCTGTAACAGTGCATCTACACCTCAGTCTCCATTCTCTGCTCTCTGTAAGATCCTTCTGTAACCCAGTCTCCAAACTCTACTCTCTGTAGCAATCCTTCATCACCCCAGTCTCCTAATTGTGCTCTTTGTAACAGGCCTTATGCATTCCAGTCTCCAAACTCTGCTCTCTGTATCAATCCATCTGCACCCCAGTCTCCAACGTCTGCTATCTGTAACTGTCCTTCTGCACCCCAGTCTTTAACCTCTGCTCTCTGCAACACTTTTTCTGCACCTCAGTCTCTAAACTCTGCTTTCTGCAACAGTCCTTCTGCACTCAAAACTCCAAACTCTTCTCTCCACAACATTCCTTCTGCACCCCATTCTCCAACCTGTGCTCTCTGTAAAAGTTTTTCTGCTCCCGAGTCTCCGAACACTGCTCTCTGTACAGATTTTTCTGCACCCCAGTCTTGAACCTCTGCTCTCTGCAACGATCATTCTGCACCTCAGTTTCCAACCTCTGCTCTCTGCAACTATCCTCCTGTACCTCAGTCTAGAACCTCTGCTGTCTGCAACAATCCTTCTGCACCCCAGTCTGAAAACTCTGCTAGCTGCAACAGTCCTTGTGAACCCCCGTCTCCAACATCTGCTTCCTGCAACAGTTCTTTTGTACCTCAGTCTGAAAACTCTGCTCTCTGCAACAGTCCTTCTACACCCCAGTCTTCATACTCTGCTAGCCCCAACGATCCTTCTGCACCCCAGTCTCCAAAGTCTGCTCTCTGAAACAGTCCTTCTACACCCCAGTCTCCAAACTCTGCTCTCTGCAACAGTCCTTCTACACCCTAGTCTCAATACTCTGCTCGCCCAAACGATCCTTCTGCACCCCAGTCACCAAACTCTGTTCTCTACATCAGTTCTTCTGCACCCCAGTCTCCAACCTCGGCTCTCTGTAACAGTCCTTCTGTACCCCCGACTCCAACCTCTGTTCTCTGTAAGGGTCCTTATGCACCCGAGTATCCAACCTCTGCTTTCTGTATCAGTCATTTTGCACCACCTTCTCCCAACTCTTCCCTCACTAACAGTCCTTCTGCAACTCAGTCTGCATCCTCTGCTCTTTGCAACAGCCCTTCTGCACCCCAGTCTCCATGCTCTACTCTCTGCAACAGTCCTTTTGCACCCCAGTCTCCGACATCTGATCTCTGCAACAGTCATTCTCCACCCCAGTCTCCAACCTCTGCTCTCTGTTACAGTTAATCTGTACTGCATTCTCCAAACTCTGCTCTAGGTAAAGATACTTCTGCACCTGAGTCTCCAACCTCTGCTTTCTCTATCAGTCTTTCTGCACCCCAGTCTCTAAACTGTGCTCTGTGTAACTGTACTTCTGAACCTTAGTCTCCAACCTCTGCTCTCTGCTACACTCTTTCTGGACCCAAATTTCCAAACTCTACTCTCTGCAACAGTCCTTCTACATTGCAGTCTAAAACCTCTGCTATCTACAACAGTCCTTCTGCATGCCAGTCTCCAACCTCTACTCTCAGCAACAGTCTTTCTGAACCTCAGTCTTCAAACTCTGCTCTCTGCAACATTCCTTCTGCACCCCAGTATCAAACCATTGCTCTCTGTAAAAGTCCGTCTGCACCCCAGTCTCCAACCTCTGCTCTCTGTAACGATCCTTCTGCACCTCCTTCTCCAAACTCTTTTCTCTGTAAGATTCTTCTGAAACCCAGTCTCCAACGTCTCTTCTCTGTAACAGTCCTTCTGCAAACCAGTCTTTAACCTCTGCTCTCTGCAACAGTCCTTCTGCACCTCAGTCTCAAAACTCTGCTTTCTGCAACAGTCCTTTGGCAAACAAGTCTCCAAACTCTGCTCTCCGCAACATTCCTTCTGCACCCAAGTCTCCAACCTGTGCTCTCTTTAAAGTCCTTCTGCACCCCAGTCTCCAAACTCTGCTCTCAGTAACGATCCTTCTGCACCCCAGTCTTGAACCTCTGCTCTCTGCAAGGATCCTTCTGCACCTGTCTCCAACCTCTGCTCTCTGCAACGATCCTTCTGCACACCAGTCTCAAACCTCTGCTAGCTGTAACAGTCTTGTGAACCCAAGTCTCCAAAATCTGCTTCCTGCAACAGTTCTTCTGTATCTCAGTCTGAAAACTCTGCTCTCTGCAATAATCCATCTGCACCCTAGTCTCCAACATCTGCTCTCTTTAAAAGTCCTTCTGTACCTCAGTCTCCAATCACTGCTCTATGCAACAGTTTTTCTGCACCCAAGTCTCCAACATCTACTCTCTGCAAAAGTTTTTCTTCACCCTAGGCTCCATACTCTGCTCGCCTAAACAATACTCCTGCACCCCAGGATCCAATATCTGTTCCCAACATCAGTCCTTCTCCAACTCAGTCTGCAACCTCTTGTCTCTGCAACAGTGCTTCTGCATGCCAATCTCCAAACTCTACTCTCAGCAACAGTCTTTCTGAACCTCAGTCTTCAAACTCTGCTCTCTTCAACATTCCTTCTGCACGCCAGTATCAAAACATTGCTCTCTGTAAGAGTCCGTCTGCACCCCAGTCTCCAACCTCTGCTCTCTGTAACGATCCTTCTGCACCTCCTTCCCCAAACTCTTTTCTCTGTAAGATTCTTCTGAAACCCAGTCTCCAATGTCTCTTCTCTGTAACAGAATTTCTGCAACCCAGTCTTTAACCTCTGCTCTCTGCAACAGTCCTTCTGCACCTCAGTCTCCAAACTCTGCTTTCTGCAACAGTCCTTTTGCAAACAAGTCTCCAAACTCTGCTCTCCGCAACATTCCTTCTGCACCCAAGTCTCCAACCTGTGCTCTCTTTAAAGTCCTTCTGCACCCCAGTCTCCAAACTCTGCTCTCTGTAACGATCCTTCTGCACCCCAGTCTTGAACCTCTGCTCTCTGCAAGGATCCTTCTGCACCTCAGTCTCCAATCTCTGCTCTCTGCAACGATCCTTCTGCACACCAGTCTCAAACCTCTGCTAGCTGTAACAGTCTTGTGAACCCAAGTCTCCAACATCTGCTTCCTGCAACAGTTTTTCTGTACCTCAGTCTGAAAACTCTGTTCTCTGCAATAATTCATCTGCACCCCAGTCTCCAACATCTGCTCTCTTTAAAAGTCCTTCTGTACCTCAGTCTCCAATCACTGCTCTATGAAACAGTCCTTCTGCACCCAAGTCTCCAACATCTGTTCTCTTCAAAAGTCCTTCTTTACCCTAGTCTCCATACTCTGCTCGCCTAAACAATACTTCTGCACCCCAGGATCCAATATCTGTTCCCTACATCAGTCCTTCTGCAACTCAGTCTGCAACCTCTGGTCTCTGCAACAGTGCTTCTTCACCTTACTCTCCATCTTCTGCTCTCTGCAGCAGTCCTTTTGCACCCCAGTCTCCAACATCTGCTCTCTTCAACAGTCATTCTCCACCCCAGTCTCCAATCTCTGCTCTCTGTAACAGTTCTTCTGTACTGCATTCTCCAACCTCTGCTCTCTCTAAGGGTACTTCTGCACCTGAGTCTCGAAACTCTGCTTTCTGTGTCAGTCCTTCTACACCCCAATCTACAACCTCTGCTCTGTGTAACTGTACTTCTGCACCTTAGTCTCCAAGTCTGCTCTCTGCTACAGTCCTTCTGGACCCCAATCTCCAACGTCTACTCTCTGCAACAGTCCTTCTACATCCCAGTCTACAACCTGTGCTCTCTGCAACAGTCCTTCTGCACCCCAGTCTCCAACCTCTGCTCTCTGTAACAATCCTTCTGCACCTCAGTCTTCAACCTCTGCTCTCTGCAACTGTCCTTCTGAACCTAAGTCTCCTACCTCCACTCTCTGTAACAGTTCTTCTGCACTTCAGTCTCCAACCTCTGCTCTCTGTGAGATCCTTCTGCAACCCAGTCTCCAAACTATGCTCTCTGTAACAGTCCTTCATCACGCCAGTCTCCAAACTCTGCTCTCTGTAACAGGCCTTCTGCACCCAATCTCCAAACTCTGCTCTCTGTGTCAGTCCTTCATCACCCCAGTCTCCAAACTCTGCTCTCTGTAACAGGCCTTCTGCACCCAATCTCCAAACTCTGCTCTCTGTGTCAGTCCATCTACACCCCAGTCTCCAACCTCTGCTCTCTGCAACGATCCTTCTACAGCCCAGTCTCATACCTGTGCTCGCTGTAACAGTCCTTGTGTAACCCAGTCTACAACATCTGCTCTCTGCAACAGTTTTTGTGTACCTCAGTCTGAAATCTCTGCTATCTGCAATAATCCTTCTGCACCCAGTCTCCAATCTCTGCTTTCTGTAACAGGCCTTCTGCACAGCAGTCTCCCACCTCTTCTCTCTCTAAGGATCTTTCAGCAGCCCAGTCTCCACCTCTACTCTCTTCAACGATTCTTCTGCAACTCAGTCTCCAACTTGTGCTCTCTTCAACGATTCTTCTGCACCCCAGACTCCACCTCTGCTCTCTGTAACTGTTTTTCTGCAAATCAGTCTACAAACTCTGCTCTCTGCAACCATCCTTCTGCACCCCTGTTTCTAACCTCTGCTCTCTGCAACGATCCTTATGCACCCCAGGCTCCAACATCTGCTATCTGCAACAGTCTTTCTGCACCCCAGTCTCCAGCGTCTCCTCTTTTTGACACTCCTTCTGCACCCCAGTTTCCAAACTCTGTTCTTTGTAAGGTCCTAATGTACCCCAGTTTCCAAACTCTGCTCTCTGTAACATTCTTCTCCAACCCAGTCTACAACCTCTGCTTTCCTCAAGGGTCCTGCTGCAACCCAGTCTACAACATCTGTTCTCTGCAACAGTCCTTCAACTTTCCAGTATCAAACCTCTTCTCTCTGTAACAGTCCTTCTGTACCGTAGTCTCCATCCTCTGCTTTCTCTAACGATCCTTCTGCACCCCATTCTCAAACCTCTGCTTTCTCTATAAGTCCGTGTGAATTACGAATTCCAACCTCTTCTTTCTGTAACAATCCTTCTGCACCTTTGTCTCCAACCTCTGAACTCTGCAACCTTACTTCTGCACCCCATTCTCTAACCTCTGCTCTCTGTAACAGTACTTCTGTACTACAGTCTCCAAACTCTGCTCTCTGTAACGGTTCTTCTGCACCCGAGTCTCAACCTCTGCTTTCTGTATCAGTAATTCTTCACCACAGTCTCCGACCTTTGCTCTCTGTAACATTCTTTCTGCACCTCAGTCTCCAACCTCTGCACTCTGCAACAGTTCTTCTGCAACCCAGTCTCAAAACTCTGCTCTCAGCAACAGTTCTTCTGAACCCCAGTCTCCAACATCTGCACTCTAAAACAGTTCTTCTATAAACCATTCTCCAACCTCTTCTCTCTGTAACAGTTTTCCTGTATTGCAGTCTCCGAACTCTGTTCTCTGCAATGGTCCTTCTGCACCCCAGTCTCCAACCTCTGCTTCTGTATCAGTCCCTTTGAACCCTAGTCTCCAAACTCTGCTCTCTGTAACAGTTATTCTGCACCTCAGTCTCCAAATTCTGCTCTCTTCAACAGTCCTTTGCACCCAAGTCTCCAACACCTGCACCCTGCAACAGTCCTTCTTCATCTCATTCTCCCACCTCTTCAATTTGCAACAGTCCTTCTGCACCCCAGTCTCCAACCTCTTCTCTCTGTAACAATCCTTCTGCACCTCTGTCTCCACCTCTGCTCTCTGTAACGGTCCTTCTGCACCTCAGTCTCCAACCTCAGCTCTCTGTAACAGTTCTTCTGCACCTTAGTCTTCAACCTCTGCTCTCTGTAAGATCCTTCTGCAACCCAGTCTCCAAACTCTGCCCTCTGTAACACTCGTTCTGCATCATTTCACCAAACTCTGCTCTCTATAACAGGCCTTCTGCACCCCAGTCTCCAACCTCTGCTGTCTGCCACAGTCTTTCTAAACTCCAGTTTCCAACCTTTGTCACTGCAACAGTCCTTCTGCACCCCAGTATCCAACTTCTGTTCCCTGTAACAATCTTTCTGCACCTCAGTTTCCAAACTCTGACCTCTGCAATGGTCCTATTGCTCCCCAGTCTCTAGCCTCTGCTCTCTGCAACGATCTTTCTGCACTCCAGTCTCCAACATCTGCTCTCTGCAACAGTCTTTGTGTACATCAGTCTGAAAACTCTGATCTCTGCAAGGATCCTTGTGCACCACAGTCTCCAACCTCTGCTCTCTGTAACACTCCTTCTGAACCCCAGTCTCCTACCTCTGCTCTCTGTAAGATCCTTCGCCACCCCAGTCTCCAACCTCTGCTCTCTGCAAGGGTCCTTCTGCACGATAATCTCAAACCTCTGGTCTCGGCAACAGTCTTTCTGCACCTCAGTCTCCAACCTCTGCTTTATGTAAGATCTTTCTGCAACAAAGTCTCAAAACTCTGCTCTCTATAACAGTCCTTATGCACCCCAGTCTCAAACCTCTGCTCTGTGCAACAGTTCGTCTGCACCGCAGTCTCCTACCTCTGCACTCTGAAAGATCTTTCTGCACCTCAGTCTCCAAACCCTGATCTCCGTAACAGTCCTTCTTCACCCCACTCTCAAACCTCTGCTCTCTGTAACAATCTTTCTGCACCTCAGTCTCCAACATCTGCTCTCTACAACGGTCATTCTGCACCCCATTCTCTAAACCCTGTTGTCTGGAAGAGTCCTTCAGCATGTCAGTCTCCAACCTCTGCTGTTGAGAGCCACAGCCAAAGGGGCCCCAGCAAACTTCCAGCTGCCAGCAAGCTTCAGACTGCCCCCGCAACATCTAGCTGATTGGCTCCTCTGTGGTGATGTTCATTGGGCTGTTTCCCTGCCCTTCAGACTGCCAGCTGATGATTGGCTCACAGCTGCCCCAGCAACATCTAGCTGATTGGCTCCTCCACGGAGCTGCTCATTGGGTGACTTCTTTGGCTCTGCCCACGCAACCCAGCCAATCGGCCTCAAGAGGAGGAGGATTGTGGGAGGTTGAAAAGGCTGGTGTGGGGGAGAGAGGCTTGTGGAAGCTGGTGGTGGCAGTTGGGCTCTGAGGGTTTTTCCCTGGAGCTGTTTTGTTTGGCGTTTGTAGTTCTAAAAATAAAGTTAGTTTCTTTTTGACAAGTGGCTCCTGATTTGTGCCAAGCCAGACTTCGGCATTTGGTGGCCCGTACGGGGATCGAACCCGCGACCTTGGCGTTATCAGCACCAAGCTGCAGTAAAACAAGCTTTAGATGCCAGAGACATTAATGAACAAGGGCAAATTGTGGCAGCTGCAGTAAAACAGGCTTTAGATGCCAGAGACATTAATGAACAAGGGCAAATTGTGGCAGCTGCAGTAAAACAGGTTTTAGATGCCAGAGACATTAATGAACAAGGGCAAATTGTGACAGCTGCAGTAAAACAGGCTTTAGATGCCAGGCCAAGAACATGCTACAATTGTCAACAAACAGGACATTTTAAAAGGAATTGCCCCATAGGAGGAGGGTTTAACAAAACTAGGTATCAAACAAGTAGAATACCGGGTATTTGCCCACGATGCCGTAGAGGGAGACATTGGGCTAATGAATGCCGTTCTCAAACCACCATAGAGGGTACTCCATTATATTGGGCTAATGAATACCGTCCTCAAACCACCATAGAGGGTACTCCATTATCAAAAAACGAACAAGGACAAGGTGTTTATCCACAATATCGTGGACAAAGGCATCGGGCTCCATTGCCAAAAAATGGACAGGGGGCCCCAATGCTCCGGGGCCCCAAACCACAAATATACGGAGCACTGGAGGAACCCAGCAACCCCAGCAACCCCGTCAGGGTAGTGCCCAGCACATCAGATCCCTCATCAGACAAACCAGAGGGAGCGCAGGGTTGGACATCTGCGCCTCCACCAAATCAGTACTAACTCCAGAGATGGGAGTTCAAATTATTCCCACAGGGGTAAAAGGACCTCTTCCCAAAGGAACAGTAGGCTTATTATTGGGACGCAGCTCTTCTACTCTAAAAGGACTTTTGATAAGTCCTGGGGTAATTGATTCCAATTATGAAGGTGAAATAAAAATTATAGCCAGTTCTCCAAAGGGTATATCAGTAATTTCACCAGGAGATAGAATAGCACAGTTACTAATAATACCAAGCCTACATGATAAATTTTCCAGTCATGTTGTAGAAAGAGGTTCCAAGGGATTAGGCTCCACAGGTGTAGATTGGGCTATGCTTTCTTTAAATTTAGATTCTCGCCCCATGCTAAAACTAAATATTCAAGGACATGAATTTAATGGGCTACTGGATACAGGTGCAGACCTTAGCATCATCTCTCGTCAAGAATGGCCAAAACATTGGCCATTACAACAAGCCACTCAATCGCTTCGAGGCCTAGGAGTGGCGACTAATCCCGATAGAAGTGCAATGCTATTAGATTGGAAGGATCCTGAAGGATGTGAAGGAACTATACAGCCATATGTATTGGATCATCTTCCCGTAAATTTATGGGGACGAGATGTCTTAGATCAATTAGGTTTGACATTAACAAATAATATCAATCAAAATGCACCCACTATTATGGCTAGACAAGGTTTTAGGAAAGGAAAAAGATTAGAAAGACAAGAACAATGTATAGCAGCACCAATACAAATAGATCAAGGAACAGACAGACATGGGTTGGATTTTCACAAAGGGCCACTGAGACAATAAAAATTACATGGAAATCAGAAAGGCCAGTATGGGTTCCTCAGTGGCCCTTGACTAAAGAAAAGACACAAGTAGCCCATGATCTGGTCAAACAACAATTAGCGGAAGGACATATACAACCTTCTGTATCTCCCCATAATACTCCCATTTTTGTCATCAAAAAGAAATCTGGTAAATGGAGATTACTGCAAGATTTAAGAGCCATTAACAATGAAATGGTCATTATGGGACCTGCTCAATCGGGGATTCCTCAATTGTCTGCTTTGCCAAAAACCTGGTATGTTTTAGTTATAGATATTAAAGATTGTTTTTTTTCAATTCCAATTCATCCTGAGGATAGTCCACGTTTTGCATTTACTATCCCTGCACTAAATCATGAAGGTCCTGATCAGAGATATGAATGGAAAGTACTCCCTCAAGGGATGGCTAACAGCCCAACTATGTGTCAAATTTATGTTAACAAAGTAATCCAGCCACTTAGAAATCAAAATCCTGAACTACAAATATTTCACTATATGGATGATGTGTTATTGGCACACAAAGCTAAAAACACATTGCTAGAATGTTATGCCACACTTACAAACTTATTAAAAAATTATAATCTAGAGATAGCAATAGATAAAGTACAATTAAATTTTCCAATTAATTATTTAGGAGTTCTATTATCCTCAACCATGGTCCGTCCACCAAAAATTCAAATACGAGTAGATCAACTCAAATCACTTAATGACTTTCAAAAGTTATTAGGAGACATAAATTGGATAAGGCCTTATCTAGGTATTCCAACAGGAGAATTGGGACCTTTATTTGATATCCTAAAAGGTCCATCAGATCCAAATTCACCCCGAATGTTAACACCTGAAGCAAGAAAGGCATTAAAAATCATTGAAACATATATGGAAAATATGCATTTGGATAGAATTGATATAAGTTTGCCTTTATTATTTATTGTACTACCAACAAAAAATATTCCTACAGGAGTATTTTGGCAAGAAGGTCCATTATTTTGGATACATTTATCTTATTCTCCTAACACTATTCTTACTAGATATCCTGAGGCTGTAGGAGAATTAATACTCAAAGGAATAAAAACAGCAAAGGCAGTGTTTGGAATTTCTCCCCATAAAATTATTACTCCATATACTATGAATCAAATTGATGAATTAGCTAATGAGTTAAATACTTGGGCAATAATAATGTGCAAATCTAATGTTTCATTTGATAACCACTTACCATCTAATCCTTTATTGTCTTTTTGGTCATTGCATCCTGTAATTTTTCCAAAAATGACAAGAAAAACACCTATCATGAATGCTCCAAATATATTCACTGATGGGTCAAATAATGGTACAGCAGCAATAGTTACACCTGATCAAACTTTTACATTTTTAGTACCCAAACAATCAGCTCAAAAGGTAGAGCTTAATGCAGTATTACAAACTTTTGTTATGTTTAAAGATTCTGTATTTAATTTATTTTCTGATAGCCAGTATATAGTTAATGCTATAGTATCCCTTGAAGATGCTGGTAGAATTTCCCCTTCTTCTACTGTTTTCTCTTTGTTTTCCACTATACAATGTTTAATCTGGGACAGAAAAGATCCATTCTTTATAGGACATATCAGGGCACATACAGGATTGCCTGAAGCCCTTAGTTTAGGCAATGATTTAGCAGATAAAACTACACGTGACATACATATTTTCTCTGTACTAGAAGAAGCTATAAATTTTCATGAAAGATTCCATGTCAATGCTAATACTTTACAAAAGCGTTTTAAAATAACTAAGGAACAAGCTAGACAAATAATAAAACAATGTCAAAATTGTGTGACCTTTTTACCACAAGTTAATCTTGGAGTCAATCCTAGAGAATTGATGCCTAACCATATTTGGCAGATGGACGTCACACACTTGCCAGAATTTGGAAAATTAAAATATTTGCATGTTACAGTTGATACTTCTTCTGGATTTTTGATGGGCTCCCTTCATGCCGGCGAAAAAACTAAAGATGTTATAGCTCATTGCTTACAAAATTTTGCCACTGTGGGCATTCCAAAACAGTTAAAAACAGATAATGCCCCTGGTTATACGTCTACTTCTTTTAAACAATTTTGCTCATCATTTGGCATTACTCATATAACAGGAATCCCATACAATCCACAGGGACAAGGCATAGTTGAAAGAGCTCATCAAACTATTAAAATGTACTTATTAAAGCAAAAAGATGGAATTGGGAAGGGGTATATATTCCCCAAAGATAAACTTAAAATAACCCTTTTTACTCTAAACTTTTTAAATTTGGATTCATCAGGACTTAGTGCTGCAGAAAGGCATATGTGTCCAAAAAATGTACATAAGCCCAAGGTACTTTGGAAAGATATTCTAACAGGACAATGGAAAGGTCCTGACCCAGTAATTGTCTGGAATCGGGGGTCTGTTTGTGTGTTTCCACAGGAAGAACAGCAGCCGATTTGGATTCCAGAGAGATTAACCAAGGTTCTGACCCAGAACAGCAGCCGATTTGGATTTCAGAGAGATTAACTAAAATCCTGACCCAGTGATTGTCTGGAGTCGGGGGTCTGTTTTTGTGTTTCCACAGGGAGAACAGCAGCTGATTTGGATTCCAGAGAGATTAACTAAAGCGATTTCTACAGACCAAAAAGAAGATGATTTAGCTCAAATCCATAATAGCTGATATCCAAAACTCCAATTTGGCTATCCTTACATCTGCGACAGAACCAGGATGCTTTTTTCAATATCTATTTTATTATTGCCCTTTCCCATATCATGAAGTTCTATTTTATTTTTTTGAGCTCATACAGACCTAGGTTAATGTTTTGCTGATCAGTTCTATTTTTTTTTTGACTATAGAGTTTTTAAACATTGCAATAGAGATTTTACCTGTAAAAAGTTATAAGGCCTTTACTATTATGTTATGTGTTGTATGTATTATATTATGTGTGCACACTTGTGTTTTGTGTTATATGTTTGAATGTACGTATGTCCAATGTACGTATTTCCATATATCATATATGATGAGCGCTCATGAAAAGATGGATCCAAATATTTTTTTTTATTCACGTGATTTAAATGGTTTAATTTAAATTGGGTAAATAACTGTTAAGAATTGTTTTAATATATAAACAAAAAAGGAGGTTAACAGATCTGTTTGTTTACTCTCACCTTTCGTTTTCATTATATTTAATAATTCTCTTCACTATAATGTAAATTGTTAAGAAAATTGTTTTCTTTTAGTGCCTTCTGAAATGCTACCTAATTTTTTCTTTAGCCATTATTGCCAGAATTTCTATCTTCAGATGAAGATAATATAAATTGTTAAGAAAATTGTTTTCTTTTAGTGTCTTCTGGAATGTTACCTAATTTTTTCTTTAGTCATTATTGCCAGAATTCCTATCTTCATCCCTGTGCCGGTGAAGACAAAGATAAAACTAATCTACAGTTTCTGCAATAGCCATCACTGAACTGCTTACAGAACTTGCACTGAACTGCTTACAGAACTATGTGTCATTTGTATGCATTGTGAACTATCTGTTGGTGCAGCGACTTGTGGTAGTGTTGGGGTATTTTTGCTGATGATTTCATCGGTGGTACAATTTTCCCAAAAGGAGCCGTCAATTGACTTGGTATATCTTCCTCCCTTCTGCTTGTCATGATCATTCAGCTAAAATTTGAGGGTCAACAGAGGTGAGGCAAAGAACCTCACCCCCCCCCCCCGCTGAGACCTCTCCACAGGTGTGGCTGTATACTGGACCGGTAGTCAATGACGGGTAAGATCCAATTACAATGGTACCAACCTAAGACAGGAGGCTGACGCCCTGAGGTCAGCTCATCCGAAGATGGGTAAGGACCATATGTATTGGACAACCTAAGGCAGGCACGGTCCATAAGCCACATGCTTGTTGTTTAAACAGAGAGGGGGAGATGTTGAGAGCCACAGCCAAAGGGGCCCCAGCAAACTTCCAGCTGCCAGCAAGCTTCAGACTGCCCCAGCAACATCTAGCTGATTGGCTCCTCTGCGGTGATGTTCATTGGGCTGTTTCCCTGCCCTTCAGACTGCCAGCTGATGATTGGCTCACAGCTGCCCCAGCAACATCTAGCTGATTGGCTCCTCCACGGAGCTGCTCATTGGGTGACTTCTTTGGCTCTGCCCACGCAACCCAGCCAATCGGCCTCAAGAGGAGGAGGATTGTGGGAGGTTGAAAAGGCTGGTGTGGGGGAGAGAGGCTTGTGGAAGCCGGTGGTGGCTCTGTGGGTTTTTCCCTGGAGCTGTTTTGTTTGGCGTTTGTAGTTCTAAAAATAAAGTTAGTTTCTTTTTGACAAGTGGCTCCTGATTTGTGCCAAGCCAGACATCGGCACTCTGCTCCCTGCAAAAATCCTTCTGCACCCCAGTCTCCAACCATTGCTTTCGATAACATTTCTTCTGCACCTCAGTCTCAAAACTCTGCTGTATGTTAGATACTTCTGCCACACAGTCTCCAATCTCTGCTCTTTGTAACAGTCCTTCTGCATCCCAGTCTCCAACCTCTGCTCTGTGGAACAGTTCCTCTGCACCCCAATCTCCAATCTCTGCTCTCTGTTAGATTCTTCTGCACCCCAATCTCAAAACTCTGATTTCTGTAACAGTCCTTTTTCACCCCAGTCTCAAACCTCTGCTCCCTGCAACAATTTTTATGCACCCCAGTCTCCAACTTCTGCTCTCTGCAACAGTTTTTCTGCACCCCAGTCTTTAATACCTACTCTCTGAAACAGTCCTACTGCATTCCATTCTCCCACCTCTGCACTCTGCAACAGTCCTTATGTACACTGCTCTACAAACTCTACTCTCTGTATCAGTCCTTCTGTACTGCAGTCTCCAACCTCTGCTTTCTGTAAGGTTCATTCTCGACCCAAGGCTCCAACCTCTGCTTTCTGTATCAGTCCTTCTGCACCCCAGTCTCCAACCTCTGCTCTCTGTAACACTCCTTCTGCATCTCATATTTTAACATCTGCTCTATCTATAAGTCCTTCTGCACCCCATTCTCTAAACTCTGCTCTCTACAGCAGTCTTTCTGCACTCCAGTCTTAAACCTCTGCTCTTTGTAACAGTCCTTCTGCAACCCAGTTTTCAATCTCTGCTCTCTGCAACGATTTTTCTGCATCCCAGTCTCCAACATCTGCTCTCTGCAACCGTCCTTCTGCACCCAAGTCTCCAACCTCTGCTCTCTGCAACGATCCTTCTGCACGCCAGTCTCTAACCTCTGCTCTCTGCAATAATCCTAATGCACCCAGTCACCAAACTTCTCTCTGTAACAATCCTCCTGCACAACAGTCTCCAAACTATGCTCTACGTAATATTCTTCTGCAACCCAGTTTTCAATCTCTGCTCTCTGCAACGATCCTTCTGCATCCCCGTATCCAACATCTGCTCACTGCAACCGTCCTTCTGCACCCAAGCCTCCAAACTCTGCTGTCTGCAATAATCCTACTGCACCCCAGTCGCCAACCTTTGCTCTCTGTAACAATCCTTCTGCACCCCAGTCTCCAACCTCTGCTCTCTGTAACAGTCCTTATGCATCTCAGTCTTTAACATCTGCTTTGTATAACAGTCCTTCTGCACCCAAGTCTCCAAACTCTGCTCTACGTAATATTCTTCTGCAACCCAGTCTCCAAACTCTGCTCTCTGTAACAGCCCTTCTGCACCCAGTCTCCAACCTCTGCTCTCTGTAACAGCCTTCTGCACTCCAGTCTCCAAACTCTGCTCTCTGTATTAGGCCATCTGCACCCCAGTCTCCAACCTCTGCTCTCTGTAACAGTCCTTCTGCATCTCAGTCTTTAACATCTTCTCTGTATAACAGTCCTTCTCTACCCAAGTCTCCAAACTCTGCTCTCTGCAAAAGTCCTTCTACACTATAGTCTTAAACCTCTGCTCTGTACAACAGTCATTCTGCAAACCAGTCTCCAACCTCTGCTCTCTGTAACAATCCTTCTGCACCACAATCTCCAAACTCTGCTCTACGTAATATTCTTCTGCAACCCAGTCTCCAAACTCTGCTCTCTGTAATAGCTGTTCTGTGCCCTGTCCCCAACCTCTGCTCTCTGTAACAGCCTTCTGCACCCCAGTCTCCAAACTCTGCTCTCAGTATCAGTCCTTCTGCACCCCAGTATCCAAACTCTGCTATCTTTAACAGTCTTTCTGCATCTCAGTCTCCTAACTCTACTCTCTGCAACAGTTCTTCTGCACACTAGTCTTCAAAGTCTGCATTCTGAAACAGTTCTTCTCCACTCCAGTCTCCAACCTCTGCTCTCTGTAACAGTCCTCCTGTATTGCAGTCTCCAAACTCTGCTGTCTGTAATGGTCCTTCTGAACCTCAGACCCCAACCTCTGCTTTATGTATCAGTCCTTCTGCACCCTAGTCTCCAACCTCTGCTATCTGCAACACTCCTTATGAACCTCAGTCTCCAAATTCTACTCTCTGCAAAAGTCCTTCTGCACCCATGTCTCCAAAACCTGCTTCCTGAAACAGTCTTTCTTCACACCAGTTTCCAACCTCTGCTATGTGAACAGTCCTTCTGCACACCAGTCTCCAAACTCTGCTCTCTGTAACAGTCTTTCTGCACCTCAGTCTCCAAATTCTGCTCTATTCAACAGTCCTTCTGCACCCGTCTCCAACCTCTGCTCTCTTCAACAGTCCTTCTACACCCAGTCTTCAACCTCTGCTCTGTGTACCAGTCCTTCTGCACCCCAGTATCCAACCTCTGCTCTCTGTAACAGTTCTTCTGCACCATATTCTCTAACCTTTGCTCTCTGTTACAGTCTTTGTATATCGCAGTCTCCAACCTCTGCTCTCTCTAACAGTCCCTCTGCACCCCAATTTCTAACCTCCGCTTTCTGTAACAGTTTTTCTGCACCTCAGTCACCAAACTCTGCTCTTTGTAACCGTCCTTCTGCACCTCAGTCTCCATCCTCTGCTCTCTCTAACAGTCCTTCTGCACCTCAGTCAGAAACCTCTGCTCTCTTCATGATCCTTCTGCACCCCAGTCTCCAACCACTGTTCTCTATAAAAGTCGTCCTGCACCTCAGTCACCAACCTCTACTCTCTGTAAGATCCTTCTGCAACCCAGCCTCAAAAATCTTCTCTCTATAACAGTCCTTTTGTAACCCAGCCTCACAATTCTGCTCTCTATAACAGTCCTTCTGAAACCCAGTCTCCAAACTCTGCTCTCTGTAGAAGGCCTTCTGCACCCCAGTCTTCAAACTCTGCTCTCTGAAACAGTCCTTCTGCAGGATAGTCTCAAACCTCTTCTCATTTTAATGGTCCTTCTGCACCCTAGGTTTCCACCTCAGCTTTCTGAATCATAATTCTTCAAACCAATCTCCAACGTCTACTCTATGTAACAGTCCTTCTTCAACTCAGTCTCCAAACTCTGCTCTCTGCAACAGTCCTTCTGCACCCCAGTCTCCAAACTTTGCTTTCTGCAAAATTCCTTTTGTATCCCAGAGTTTAACCTCTTCTCTCTGTAACAGTCTTTCTGGACCCCAGTCTCTTAACTCTGCTCTCTGTAACGATCCTTCTTCAGCCCAGTCTCAAACTCTGCTCTCTGCAATGATTCTTCTGCAACTCTGTCTCTAACTTCTTCTGTCTTCAACCATCCTTCTGCACCTCACTTTTCAAACACTGCTCTCTGTAACAGTTTTTCTGCACCTCAGTCTCCAACCTCTGCTCTCTGCAACCGTCCTATTGCACCCCAGTCTCCAATCTCTGCTCTCTACAACGATCCTTCTGCACCCCAGTCTTCACCGTCTCCTCTCCTTAACACTTTTTCTGCACCCCAGTCTCCAACCTCTGTTCTCTGTAAGGTCCTTCTGCACCCCAGTTTTAAAACTCTGCTGTCTGTAACATTCCTTCTCCAACCCAGTCTCCAACATCTGCTTTCGTTAACGTTCCTGCTGCAACCCAGTCTCCAACCTTTGTTCTCTGAAACAGTCCTTCTGCTCCCCAATTTCCAATCTCTTCCTTCTGTAACAGTCCTTCTGTTCCGCAGTCTCCAACTTCTGCGGTCTGAAATGGTCTTTCTGCACCCTAGTCTCCAACCTCTGATTTTTGTATCATTCCTTCTGCACCACAGTCTCCAAACTCTGCTCTCTGTTACAGTCCTTCTGCACCTCAGTCTCCAAACTCTGCTTTCTGTATGATCCTTCTGAAACCAAGTCTCCAAACTCTGCTCTCTGCAACAGTCATTCTGAACCCCAGTCTCCAACATCTGCTCTCTGCAACAGTCCTTCTTCACCTTAGTCTGAAAACTCTTCTCTCTTCAACGATCCTTGTGCACCCCAGTCTCCAAACTCTGCTCTCTGTAACAGTCCTTCTGCACCTCAGTCTACAACTTCTGCTCTCTGCAACAGTTCTTCTACAACCCAGTCTTTAACGTCTACTCTCTGAAACAGTCCTTCTACAACCCTGTCCAAATGCAGAAGAATGAGACATGAACTGTCGCTCACCCTGCAAAAAATCAACTCAAAATTCATTAAAGACCCAGGCCCTAGACCAGAAATTATGCAGTTTCGAGGAAAAAAAACAAAGTCAATACTCCAACCTACAGGCAGAGGCAATGACTTTCTCAATAGGATGCCAAAGCTCAGGAGATAACACTAAAAGTTAGCTAATAGAATGGCATCAAATTAAGAAGGTTCTGCACAGCAAAGGAGACAATTAGAATATGAAGAGAGAACCTATGGAAAGGGAGAAAATCTTTATGAGGTGCTCTTCTAAAAGAGGATGAATATTTAGAATAGAGAACTCAAAATACTTAACATTAAACCCACAATCTGCTTTCTGTATCAGTCCTTCTGCACCCCAGTCTCCAACCTCTGCTCTCTGTAACAGTCTTTCTGCACCTCAGTCTCCAAACTCTGCTGTCTGCAACAGTCTTTCTGCACCCAAGTCTCAAACCTCTGCTCCCTGCAACAGTCCTTCTGAACCTCAGTCTCTAACCTCTACTCTCTGTAAGAGTCCTCCTGCACCTCAGTCTCCAACATTTACTCTTTGTAAAATTCTTCTGCAACTCAGTCTCCAAACTCTGCCCTCTGTAACAGTCCTTCAGCACTTCTTCTCCAAACTTTGTTCTCTGTAACAGTCCTTCTGCACACCAGTCTCAATACTCTGCTCTCTACAACGATCTTTCCCCACCCCAGTTTCCATCCTTTGCTCTCTGCAACAGTCCTTCTCCACACCAGTCTCCAACCTCTGCTCTCTGTAACAGTCCTCCAGTAGTGCAGTATCCAAAGTCTCCTCTCTGTAATGGTTCTTCTGCACCCCAGTCTCCAAACTCTGTTCTCTGTAACAGTCCATCTAAACCTCAGTGTCCAAACTCTGCTCTCTGTAACAGTCCTTCTGCACCTCAGTCTGAAAACTCTGTTCTCTGCAACAATCCTTCTGCACCCCAGTGGCAACCTCTGCTCTCTGTAACAGTCCTGCTGTACCTCAGTCTCCAACCTATGCTCTGTGTAAGATCTTTCTGCAACCCTATATCCAAACCCTGCTTTCTGTAAGAGTCCTTTTGCACCCCAGTCTCCAACCTCTGCTCTCTTCAATGGTCCTTCTGCAACCCAGTCTCCAACCTCTGTTCTCTGCATCAGTCATTCTTCACCCCAGTTTCCAACTTCTGTTCTCTGTAACAGAACTTCTGTACCACAGTCTCCCATCTCTGTTCTCTGTAAGTTTCCTTCTGCACCCCAGTCTTCAATCGTGGTTTCAGTATCAGTACATCAGGACCACATTCTCCAAACTCTCATCTCTCTAACAGTCGTTCCCCACCTCAGTCTCCAACCTCTGCTCTCTGAAACAGTCCTTCTTCACCCCAGTCATCAAGCTCTGCTTTCTGTATCAGTCCTTCTGCACCCCAGTCTCCAACTTCTGCTCTCTGTAACACTCCTTATGCACCTCAGTCTCCAACCTCTATTCTCTGCAGCAGTCCTTCTCCTCCTTAGTCTAAAACCTCTGCTCTCTGTAACCGGGCTTCTGCACCCCAGTCTCCAACCTCTGCTTTCTGTAACAGTCCTTCTGCACCTCAGTCTGAAAACTCTGCCCTCAGCAACGATTCTTCTGCACCTCACTCTCCAAGCACTGCTCTTTGTAACAGGCCTTCTGCACCCCAGTCTCCAACCTCTGCTCTCTGCAACAGTCCTTCTGCACCTCGGTCTCCAACCTATGCTGTCTGTAAGATCTTTCTGGACACCTGTATTCAACCTATGCTCTCTGTAACAGTCCTTCTGTACCGCTGTCTCCAAACTCTGGTCTCTATAAGGGTACTTCTGTACTTCAGTTTTCAACCTCTGCTCTCTGAAACACTCCTTCTGCACCCCAGTCTCCAAACTTTGCTCTCTGAAACAGTTTTTCTGCACATCAGTCTCCAACATGTTCTCTCTATAAATGTCCTACTGCACCCCCGTCTTCAACCTCTGCTCTCTGTAAAAGTACTTCTGCATTACACTCTCCAAACTCTGGTCTCTCTAACCGTCCTTCTGCACCTCAGTCTCAAACTTCTGCTCTATGCAACAGTCTTTCTGCACCCAAATCTCCAACATCTGCTCTCTGCAACAGTCCTTCTACACCCCAGTCTCCATACTCTGCTCGCCCCAACGATCCTCCTGCAACCCAGTTCCAACCTCTGTCCTTTGCAACAGTCCTTCTGCACCCCAGTCTCCAACCTCTGCTCTCTGTAAAAGTCCTTCTGTACCGCAGTCTCCAACCTCTGTTCTTTATAAGGGTCTTTATGAACCCCAGTATCCAAACTCTTCTTTCTGTATCAGCCGTTTTCCACCAAAGTCTCGAAACTCTGCCCACTATAACAGTACTTCTGCAACTCAGTCTCCAACCTCTGCTCTCTGTAAGGGTCCTTCTGCACCCGAGTATCTAACCTCTACTTTCTGTATCATTCCTTCTGCACCCCAGTCTCCGACCTCTGCTCTCTGTAACAATCCTTCTACACCTCAGTCTCCAAGCTCTGCTCTCTGCAATGGTCCATCTGAACCTCAGTCTCCAAACTCTTCTCTCTGTAACAGTCCTTCTTAACACAAGTCTCTAACCTCTGCTCTCTAAAACAGTCCTTTGGCACCGCCAGTCTCCACCCTCTGCTCTCTGTAATGATTCTTTTGAAACCAAGTCTCCAACCTGTGTTCTCTTCAACAGTCCTTCTAAACATCATTCTGAAAACTCTGCTCTCTGCAACGATCTTTCTGGACCCCAGTCTCCTAACTCTGCTCTCTGTAACAGTCCTTCAGCACCTCAGTCAACAACCTCTGCTCTCTGTAAGATCCTTCTGCCACCCAATCTCCAAACACTGCTCTATGTTACAGGCCATCTGCACCCCAGTCTCCAAGCTCTGCTCTCTGTAACAGGCCTAATGAACCCCAGTCTTCAACATCTTCTCTCTGCAATGATCCTTCTGCACCTCAGTCTTCACCTTCTACTCTCTGCAACATTCCTTCTGTACCCCGGTATTCTAGCTCTGCTTTCGAACAATCCTTCTGCACCTCAGTCTAAAAACTCTGCTCTTTGCAACAGTCCTTCTTCACCCCGGTCTCCAACCTCTGTTCTCTAAATCAGTCCTTCTGCTCCACAGTCTTCAACATCTGCTCTCAGTTAAAGTCCTTCTGTACCGCAGTCTCCACGCTTTGTTCTCTGTTAGGGTACATCTGCACCCCAGTCTCCAATGTCTGCTTTCTGTTTCAGTTCTTCTGCACCCCAGTTTCAAAACTCGGCTCTCTGCAAAAGTCCTTCTGCACCGCAGTCTCCACCTTCTACTCTCTGCAACATTTCTTCTGAACCCCAGTCTCCATTTATTCTCTGTGTAACTGTCCGTCTGCATCCCAGTCTTCATCCTCTGCTCTCTGTAAAGATCGTTCTGCACCTCAGTCTCAAACCTCTGCTCTCTGTAAGGATTCTTCTGCACCTCAGTCTCCAAACTCTGCTCTCTGCTATGATCTTTCTGAACCCCAGTCTCCAACTTCTGCTCTATGTAACAGGCCTCCTGCACCCCAGTCTCCATCCTCTTCTCTCTGCAAAACACTCTGCACCTCAGTCTTCAACCCCTGCGCTCTACAACATTTCTTCTGCACCTTAGTCTCCAAACACTTTTCTTTGCAATAGTTCTTCTGCACCCTAGTCTCCAAACTCTGCTCTCCATAAAAGTCCTTCTGTACCGCAGTCTCCAAACTCTGCTCTCAGTAAGGGTCCTTCTGCACCCCAGTCTCCAACCTCTGCTCTCTCTAACAGTCTTTCTGAACCTCAGTCCCCAACCTCTGCTCTCTGCAACAGTCCTTCTACACCCAAGTATCCAACCTCTACTCTCTGCAACGATCCTTCTGAACCCCAGTCTCCAACGTCTACTCTCTGCAAGAGTCCTTCTGCACCCCAGTCTCCAACATCTGGTCTCTATAAGATCTTTCTGCACCCCAGTTTTCGAACTGTACTCTCTGTGACATTCCTTCTGCACCCCAGACTCCAAGCTCTAGTCTCTGTAACAGTCCTTCTGTACCGCAGTCTCCAAACTCTGCTCTCTGCAACAGTCTTTCTTAAACCCAGTTTCCAACCTCTGCTCTCTGCAACATTTCTTCTTCACCCCAGTCTCCAAACTGTGCTCTCTCTAACTGTCTTTCTGAACCCCTGTCTCAAACCTTTGCTCTTAATAACAATCCTTCTGCATCTCAGTCTCATACCTCTGCTCTCTGTAACAGGCCTTCTGCACCCCAGTCTCCAAACTCAGCTCTCTGTAACAGTTCTTCTGTACCTAAATCTTCAAACTCAGCTCTCTGTAACGATCCTTCAGCACCTCAGTCTTCAAACTCTTCTCTCTGTTACAGGCCTTCTCCACCCCAGTCTCCAACCTTTGCTCTCTGGGTCAACCTTCTGCACCCCAGTATCCTACCTCTGCACTCCGTAACAATTCTTCTGCACCTCAGTCTCCCACCTCTCCTCTCTGCAACGGTCCATCTGCAACCCAGTCTCCAAACTCTACTCTCTGCAACAGTTCTTCTACACCCCAATCTCCAACCTCTTATCTCCGCAACAGTCCTACTGCACCCCAGGCTCCAACATCTGATCTTTGCAAAAGTTCTTTTCCACCTCAGTCTCCAACCTCTGCTCTCTGTAACAGTCCTTCTGTACTGCAGTTTCCAAACACTTCTCTCTGTAACTGTCCTTCTGCACCCCAGTCTCAAACCTCTACTTTTTGTATCAGTCCTTCTGCACTCATGTCTCCAAACTCTGCCCTCTGTAACAGTCCTTCTGCACCTCAGTCTCCAAATTCTGCTCTCTGCAACAGTCCTTCTGCACCACAATCTTCAACCTCTGCTCTCTGCAAGAGTCCTTCTACACCTAAGTCTCCAATCTCTTCTCTCTGCAACAGTCTTTTTGCACCTCAGTCTACTACATCTACTCTCTGTAACAGTCCTTCTGCACCTCAGTCTCCAACCTCTTCTCTGTGTAAGATCCTTCTGAAAACCAGTCTCCAAACTCTGCTTTCTGTAACAGTCCTTCTGCACCCCAGTCTCCCAACTCTGATCTGTGTAACAGGCCGTTTGCACCCAAGTCTCCAACATCTTCTCTCTGTAACAGTTCTTCGGCACCCCAGTCTTTACACTCTGCTCTCTGCAACGATCCTTCTGTACCCAAGGCTCCAAACACTACTCTCTGCAACACTTCTTCTGCACCCCAGTTTCCAAACTCTTCTCTCTGTAAGATCCTTCTGCACCCCAAACTCTGCTCTCTGCAATGGTCCCTCTGCACAGAAGTCTCCAATCTCTGTTCTCCACAACAGTTCTTCTGTACCACAGTCTTTAACCTCTATTCTCTTTTAGGGTCCTTCTTCACTCCAATCCTCAACCTCTGCTTTCTATATCAGCCCTTCTGCAACACAATCTCCAAACTCTGCTCTCTGTAAAGGTCCTTCTGAACCTCACTGTGAAACCTCTGCTCTCTGCAACAGTCCTTCTGCACCCCAGTCTTCATCCTTGCTCTCTGCAACAGTCCTTCTGCAACCCATTCTTCAAACTCTGATCTGTGTAACAGGGCATTTACACCCAAATCTCCAACCTCTTCTCTCTGTAACAGTTCTTCTGCACCCCAGTATTTAAAATCTGCTCTCTGACACAGTCCTTCTCGACCCCAGTCTCCAACCTCTGCTCTCTTTAACAGTCCTTCTGTCCTGCAGTCTTCAAACTCTGCTCATTGTATGGATCCTTCTGCTCCTTAGTCTCCAAACTCTGCTTTCTGTATCAGTTTTTCTTAACTCCAGTCTTCAACCACTGCTCTCTGTAACTTTCTTTCTGCATGTCAGACTCCAACCTCTCTCTTCGCAATAGTCTTTCTACATCCTAATCTCCAGCTTCTGCTCTCTTCAACAGTACTTCTGCACCTCAGTGTCTAACATCTGGTTTCTGTAAGATCCTTCTGAAACCCTGTCTCCAAACTCTGCTTTCTGCAATGGTCCTTCTGCACCCGAGTCTCCAACCTCTGTTCTCCTCAACAGTCCTTCTGCTCCTCACTCTGCAACCTCTGCTCTCTGCAACAGTCTTTCTGCACCCTGGCCTCTAAACTCTGCTCTCTGTAACAGACTTTCTGCACCTCAGACTCAAACCTCTGCTCTCTGCAACAGTCCTTCTGCGTTCCAATCTCCAACCTCTGCTCTCTGAAACAGTCCTTCTGAACCTCAGTGTCCGAATTTTTCTCTCTGTAAGATTTTTCTGAAACCCAGTCTCCAACCTCTGCTTTCTGCAATGGTCCTTCTGCACCCCAGTCTCCAACCTCTGTTCTTTACAACACTTATTCTGCACCCAGTTTCCAAACTCTACTCTCTGTAACAGTCCTTTTGCACCTCAGTCTCCAACCTCTGCTTTCTGTAACAATCCTTGTGCATCTCAGTCTCAAAACTCTGTATTCTGCAACGTTACTTCTCCACCTCAGTCTCCAACATCTATTTTCTGTATCAGTCTTTCTGCACGTGATTCTTCAACCTATGCTCTCTGTAGGATCCTTCTTCAACCCAGTCTCCAAACTCTGCTCTCTGTAACAATCCTTCTGCACACCAGTCACCAACCTGTGCTCTCTGCACCGATCCTTCTTCACCCCAGTCTCCAACCTCTGCTCTCTGCAACAGTCCTACTGCACACCAGGCTCCAACATCTGCTCTCTGAAACAGTCCTTCAGCAACTCAGTCTAAAAACTGTTTTCTCTGCAATGATCCTTCTGCACCTCAGTCTACTACCTCTGCTCTCTGTAAGACCCTTCTGCAACCCAGTCTCCAAACTCTGCTCTCTGTAACAGTTTTTCTGCAGAATAGTTTCCAACCTCTGCTCTCTCTAACAGGATTTTTGCAACCCAGTCTCGAATCTGCTCTCTGTAACAGACCTCCAGAACCCCAGTCTCCAACCTCTTCTCTCTGTAATGATTTTTCTCCACCCCAGCCTGCAACCTCTGCTCTCGGCAACAGTCTTTCTGCACCCCAGTCTCCAACCTCTGCTCTCTGTAACACTCTTTCTGTACCTCTGTCTCCTACCTCGGCTCTCTGTAAGACCCTTCTGAAACCCAGTATGCAAACTCTGCTCTTTGTAATAGTCCTTCTTCACCCCAGTCTCCAACCTCTGCTCTCTGTAACAGGCCTTCTGCATCCCAGCCTCCAACCTCTGCTCTCTGTAAGAGGCCTTCTGCACCCCAGTCTCCAACCTCTCCTCTCTGCAACGATCCTTCTGCACCCTAGTCTTCTACATTTTCTCTCTGAAACAGTCCTTCTGCACCCCAGTCTCCTACCTCTGCTCTCTGTAAGATCCTTCTGCAAACCAGTCTCCAAACCCTGCTCACTGTAATAGTTTTTCTGCACCCAGTCTCCTACCTCTGCTCTCTGCAACGGTACTTCTGCACCCCAGTCTCCAAACTCAGTTTTCTGCAACAGTCCTTCTACACCCCAGTCTCCAAACTCTTCTGTCTGTAACAGTCCTTCTGTACCAGAGTCTCCAACCTCTGCTCTCTGTAACGGTCTTTCTGCCCCCCAGTCTCCAACATTTGCTTTCTTTGTCAGTCCTTCTGCACCCCAGTATCCAACCTCTGCTCTCTGTAACAGTCCTTATGCACCTCAGTCTCCAACCTCTGTTTTCAGCAACAGTCCTTCTGAACCCCAGTCTTTAACCTCTGCTTTCTGCAACTTTCCTTTTGCACCCCAGTATCAAACATCCACACTCTGTAACAGTCCTTCTGCACAGCAGTCTCCAAACTCTTTTCTCTGTAAGATCGTTCTGAAATCCAGTCTCCAAAGTCTGCTATCTGTAACTGTCCTTCTGCACTCCAGTCTTTAACCTCTGCTTTCTGCAACAGTCCTCCTACATTGCAGTCTAAAAACCTTTGCTCTCTGCAACAGTACTTCTGCAAGCCAATCTCCAACCTCTACTCTCAGCAACAGTCTTTCTGAACCTCAGTCTTAAAACTCTGCTCTCTGCAACATTCCTTCTGCAACCCAGTATCAAACCATTGCTCTCTGTAAAAGTCAGTCTGCACCTCAGTCTCCAATCTCTGTTCTCTGTAACGATCCTTCTGCACCTCAGTCTCGAACCTCCGCTCTTTGTATCAGTCCTTCTGCACCTCAGCCTCCAAACTCTTTTCTCTGTAAGATCCTTCTGAAACCCAGTCTCCAACGTCTCTTCTCTGTAACAGTCTTTCTGCAACCCAGTCTTTAACCTCTGCTCTCTGCAACAGTCCTTCTGCACCTCAGTCTCCAACCTCTGCTTTCTGCAAAAGTCCTTCTGCACCCAAGTCTTCAACCTCTGCTCTCCGCAACATTCCTTCTGCATCCCTGTCTCCAAACTGTGCTCTCTGTAAAAGTCTTTCTGCACCCCAATCTTTAAACTCTGCTCTCTGTAACGATCCTTCTGCACCCCAGTCTCAAACCTCTGCTCTCTGCAATAATTCTTCTGCACCTCAGTCTCCATCCTCTGCTGTCTGCAACGATCCTTCTGCACCCCAGTCACAAACCTCTGGTCTCTGCAACAGTCCTTGTGAACCCCAGTCTCCAACATCTGCTTTGTGCCACAGTTCTTCTGAACCTCAGTCTGAAAACTCTGCTCTCTGTAATCCGCCATCTGCTACCCAGTCTCCAACCTCTGCTCTTTGTAAAAGTCCTTCTGTACCTCAGTCTCCAATCTCTGCTCTATGAAACAATCCTTCTATGCACAAGTGTCTAACATCTGCTCTGTAAAAAGTCCTTCTACACCCCAGTCTCCAAACTCTGTTCTTTACATCAGTTCTTCTGCACCCCAGTCTCCAACCTTGGCTCACTGTAACAGTCTTTCTGTACCACAGGTCTCCAACCTCTGATCTCTTTAAGGGTCCTTATGCACCCCAGTATCCAACTTCTTCTTTCTACACTCCACTCTTCAACCTCTGCTCTGTTTAACAGTCCTTCTGCACACCAGTCTCCAACCTCTGCTCTCTGTAACAGTCCTTCTGCACCATATTCTCCAACCTCTGCTCTCTGTTACAGTCTTTGTATACTGCAGTCTCCAAACTCTGGTCTCTCTAACGGTCCCTCTGCACCCCAATTTCCCACCTCTGCTTTCTGAAACAGTCCTTCTGCACCTCAGTCTTCATCCTATGCTCTCTGTAACAGTCCTTCTGCACCTCAGTCTGAAACATTTGCTCACTGCACGATCCTTCTGCACCCCAGTCTCCAACCACTGCTCTCTGTAACACTCGTCCTGCACCTCAGTCACCAACCTCTGCTCTATGTAACATCCTTCTGCAACCCAGCCTCAAAACTCTGCTCTCTATAACAGTCCTTCTGCAACCCAGCCTCAAAATTCTGGTCTCTATAACAGTCCTTCTGCAACCCAGTCTTCAACCTCTGCTCTCTGTAGCAGGCCTTCTGCAACCCAGTCTCCAAACTCTGCTCTCTGATACAGTCCTTCTGCACGCCAGTCTCCAACCTCTGCTCTCTTTAATGGTCCTTCTGCACCCCAGGCTCCCACCTCAGCTTTCTGTATCATAATTCTTCAAACCAATCTCCAACGTCTTCTCAGTGTAACAGTCCTTCTGCATCTCAGTCTCCAAAATCTGCTCTCTGCAAGAGTCCTTCTGCACCCCAGTCTCCAACGTCTGCTTTCTGCAACATTTTTTCTGGACCCCAGGCTTAACCTGTTCTCTCTGTAACAGTCCTTCTGCAGCCCAGTCTCAAGCTATGCTCGATGCAATGATTCATCTGCAAACCTGTCTCCAACTTCTACTGTCTTCAACGATACTTCTGCACCTCACTCTTCAAACTCTGCTCTCTGCAACAGTCATTCTCCACCCCAGTCTCCAACATCTGCTCTCTGCAACAGTCTTTCTGCACCCCAGTTTCCAAACTCTGCTCTCTGCAATGAACTTTTTGGACCCCAGTCTCCAACGTCTCCTCTCCTTAACACTTTTTCTGCACCCCAGTCTCCAACCTCTGTTCTCTGTAAGATCCTTCTGCACCCCAGTTTCCAAACTCTGCTCTCTGTAACATTCTTCTCCAACCTAGTCTCCAACCTCTGCTTTCTTCAACTATCCTGCTGCAACCCAGTCTCCAAACTCTGTTCTCTGAAACAGTCCTTCTGCTCCCCAATTTTCAATCTCTGCTCTCTGTAACAGTCATTCTGTACCACAGTCCCCAACTTCTGCACTCTGTAATTGTCCTTCTGAACCCTAGTCTCCAACCTCTGCTTTCTGTATCAGTCCTTCTGCACCACAGTCTCCAAACTTTTGCTCTCTGTTACAGTCCTTCTGCACCTCAGTCTCCAAAGTCTGCTTTCTGTAAGATCCTTCTGCAACCAAGTCTCCAAACTCTGCTCTCCATTACAGTCCTTGTGCACACCAGTCTCCAACCTCTGCTCTCTGCAACGATTCTTCTACACCCCAGTCTCCAACCTCTGGTCTCTGCAACAGTCATTCTGAACCCCAGTCTCCAACATCCTCTCTCTGCAACAGTCCTTCTTCACCTCAAGCTGAAAACTCTGCTCTCTTCAACGATCCTTGTGCACCCCAGTCTAAAAACTCTGCTTTCTGTAACAGTTTTTCTGTACCTCAGTGTACAACTTCTGCTCTCTGCAACAGTTCTTCTGCACCCCAGTCTTTAACATTGACTCTCTGAAACAGTCCTTCTACACCCCTGTCGAAATGCATAAGAATGAGACCTGAACTATCGCTCACCCTGAAAAGAATCAACTAAAAATGCATTAAAGACCTAGGCCCTAGATCAGAAATTATTCAGTTTCAAAAAAAAAAAAAAGAAAAAAAAAACAAAGTCAATACTCCAACCTACAGGCAGAGGCAATGACTTTCTCAATAGGATGCCAAAGCTCAGGAGATAACAGCAAAAGTTAGCTAATAAGATGCCATCAAATGAACAAGGTTCTGCACAGCAAAGGAGACAATTAGAATATGAAGAGAGAACCTAGGGAAAGGGAGAAAATCTTTATGAGGTGCTCTTCTAAAAGAGGATGAATATTTAGAATATTAATAAAGAACTCAAAAAACTTAACATCAAACCCACAATTATTAAATAACCCAATTATCAAATAACCAAATAACCAAATGGGAAACTAAATGAACTAAACAGACACGTCTTAGAAGAAAATATGTGAGTGGCCAACAAATATATGAAAATACTTGCAAGTCAAGAAACCCTGAGATTTCATCTCACTTCAGTGACAAAGGCAACCACCAAGAATACAAACACAAATGAGTGTGACAAGGAGAGAATTGGAGAGAAAGAAGCACTCTCACCCTGTTGGTGGGCATGTAAATCAGCACAACCACCACGGAAATCGGTATGGAGGCTCCTCAGGAGTAGCCATGGACCACCCTGCGACCCATCTCTACCTCTGCTTGGTATTTATCACAGCGGATCGAAGTCATCATACTATAATGACACATACATGCCCATGAACCAGCCGAGGTGACATCAGTGGACGAATGGATAAAGAACATCTGGTGTATGCACACTGGAATTTCATTCAGCCATAAAGAAGAACAAAATTATGTCATGCTGGAAGATGGATGGATCTTCAGAACATTAAGGGAAATAAGCAACTCAGAAATTTAAGGGCCGTATGTTTTTCCTCTGTTAAAGCTAGAGGGGAAAAAGGAAGGAAAGTTGGGAAGGGAGTCTCATCATGAAAGTTGAAGGAAGATCAGTAGAGTCAAGGCACCAGGGGAGGAGGTGAGGAAAAGGGAAATATTGGAATGATATTGGCCAAAGTTCACGGTTATTTTGTGTGCATGTTCAAATATGTGTCAGCAAATCCCACCATTATGGACCACTACAATGCACCAATGAAGTGTGAAAAGAAGCGTTTCACATTACATGGGACAGGCACTATTCTAGGAGGGTGCCCATTTTTTCCCGTCTATAAATACAACGATCATTTACCACTGTCAAAAATCTCTACAGATTCAAATGTTCTGATCACTGCTCCACCACATGGCCTCTTCTACTTCAGGGTCCCCTTATTCTCACTGAAATCAGGGAGCCCGTTTCAACGATGCCATCTGTTAATGTCTTCCCAGGCTGCCGAGGACAGAGGCTGCGGGTTTCACAAAGATCTGGTGCTGCCTTCTGAACGCATGTCCACGAGGCCTTGGCGAAGGCTGGTGCTCCAGGCTCTCCTCCAGATCCAGCTGTGAGGCCAGGGAAGGGGTCACATAACACGCCATCCAACACCTTATTTATTTCTGATCACCATCCACTCCATTATTCCAGGATCATATTGGTCATTGAACTTAAGCAAACACTGAGTCCAGATTTCAGTCCATCAACCAAAGAGAGTCTAATAGCCACTCCCCGTGGCTCAGGAAAATCCTTGGCCATAACATTTCTGGTGATTACGTTCCTGTGACTGCATTCAAGATGATCCAGCAATATTCCCTGACCTCTTTGGTCTAGAAGACTCAAACAAATTCTCTTATATATTCTTAAGGCTCTTATTAACAAAATACAGAAAAATATTTACCTTTTATTTTGGTGTGACCCTTATACTCTCCTGGGCTATATTTTATACTCTTACCTGAGGCGTTCTAGGATCAGACCCCAATTAAGAGTCTGGTGACAATGTGGGATGATGGATGAGCATCTTAAAGACAATTGGGCTGGGGATGTGGCTCAAGCAGTAGTGCGCTTGCCTGGCACGTGTATGGCCCGGGTTCGATCCTCAGCACCACATACCAACTAAGATGTTGTGTCCGCCGAGAACTAGAAAATGAATATTAAAAATTCTCTCTCTCTCTCTCTCTCTCTCTCTCTCTCTCTCCCCTCTCCTCTTTTCTCCTCTCCTCTCTCACTCTCTCTTAAAAAAAAAGACAAGTGTCCATTTTGAGTCATCATAGGGTCTTCAATTTAGGGAAGCTAGTCTCCTTGGAGGAGGAGGGGGCTGCTTCTGACAGCAAAGAGGGTTAATGGAGATTTCAGGGTTCAAGGCTCTGAGATTTGTCTAATTCCACTGGTATTTTGCCATTTTAATTAACAGGGTCTCAATCATTCCCCCATTAATGTCCTAATTGACATAAGAGAGACATGGAGAAATTGTGGATTTATAATTTTCTTTGTACTTCTGCAATTTTGAGAATTGGATGTTTTATTCTGATATTAACCTTTATCAGTTTCCAGAGAGAAAATATTTCTGATGATCTGAACCTTACTTGAAGGAGGATTATAATGCTTGAACCTATCATTTTCTTTCTGTAAGTCTCCCACTCCAGTCAGTAACAGCAGTCTGTAGTCATGTTGTAATGTTCATTCGCTCCCTGAAGGTCGATGGTGTTATACCTAAGCTCAGTTTTCCATAGACATTTGATTTAAGGCCAGGATAACTTAAAGTCTCTGTTGGGTCATTGCACACCAGGAATTATCATGTCTCTTTTCCCATGGGCTTTTACATTATCAACATATTCAATTCCCTCAGGTCAGACATCCAACCTACCTCCTCAGATCTGTTATCTAGAACCATCTCTGATGTAAACCACTATTGTGGTCAGTGCCACCGTGGTCAGGTAGAGATGAAGAATGACTCTTTATGTCTTAGGGTAGAGGAAGTTGACACAAAAAAAAAGGTATAAAATGGTTGGGAGATCTGGAAGAAATACGGAGAATAGGGCAGGTGTCACCACCCCATATATGGAAACACTAACATCCCTGGAAAGAGATGCTCATTCCACGCTACTGTTACCCACATTCAGGAACAGCTGTCTAGGAGCCTGCACACACAGCTCCTGGCACCAAGGAGATTAGTTCCTGCCTCTACAGGGCTGCTTTGCTGCTGCTGCTATGGGATCCAAAAGAACCCACTTTCTTCATTTCCTTTCTTCCTCTCTGCTTAGTGTTTGGCTGATTTTGACAGAACCTCTTAAAATGGAGGCCTGCAAGCAGGGGAGTGTGGGAAATGAGGTTCTCGTACTTTTTATTTCTCTTGTGTGGGGAGAACACAGAAGGACAGAGATGGTGCTGAACACCCACACAAGGTGTCCGACACACTTGAACCTGAAAGAGGGAAAAGGGTGTTTGTGAAAAGAGAGGAGAGAAAGGAGTCTCAGAGATTTTAAAACCGGGAGTTGGAGTTAAAGCTCCAGATACAGACTCTCTAACAAGGTGCCTACAGGTCCCTGGGAGGCATCTTTTTTCAGATGACTGTATACTCCAGTTTGAAGATTGGTCTAGACTTTGATGATGCAAAGGGATGCACACCCTCCATCCAGCCTCCTAAGTGCACTCTGGACCTCGTTGCTTCTCAGGCTGTGAATGACCAGGCTCAACAGTAAGCTCACCACACAGAAAAGCACAGAGACCAGGGTGTCCATGTCCAGCATTCTCTGGGCCTGTCATACTGGAAGTTGGCTGTTCCATAGAAGACCACCACGACAGTGAGGGGGGACGCACAGGGGGAGAAGGCCTTCCTCTTGCCTTGGGCATAGAAAATCCCCAGGATGGCCGCCTTGATGAGCGCGTAGGAGGCAGGGGCTCAGGCCCATGGTGGCACTGACCACGTGGAGCGCAGACTCGTTGACAGAGGTGTCTGAGCAGGAGAGCTTCAGGAGCAATGGGGTGTCACAGAGAAAGTGGCTGAACTGGTGGAGCCCACACAGAGTGAGTGTGATGGCCAGCACCGTGTGTGTTACCAAATTCACAAGCCCACACAGCCAGGACCCAGTCACCAGGCCAACACAGACCTTCACATTCATGATGACTGGGTACTGAGGAGGACGGCAGGTGCCCACACACCAGTCATACTGGCCACACAGCCAGTAAGACGCCTTCTGTGCAAGCACTTGTCACCAAGAAGAAGATCTGGGAAAGGCAGCCCTCATAAGAAATGGCCTTCTTTTCCCAGAAGAAGTTCACCAGCAGTACTGGGAGGGTGGTGGATATTTAGCAGACGTCCAAATAGCTCAAATTGCTGAGGAAAAAGTACATTGGAGTGTGGAGAGCAAGACTAACCCTGGTGGCCACTATTATGAGCATGTTCCCCAGGAGAGTGGTCAGGTAAATGACCAGAAAGAGCAGAAAGGACCAGCCCTGTAGGTTGGAGTGGTTGGAAAATCCTAAGATTATGAATTTAGTGACAAATGATTGATTCCTCATTTCCAATGATATTATAGCTCCAAAACAGAGAAAAAGTGACCATGACGAGAATGGACTGAGAGCACCCCAAACAGGCTTGTTAATCTGCAGCATCATGGCAAATAATATTTTATACAGAGATGTCTGGACTCTGTAAAGAGACGTATAGGAGTAACTTTATAGAGAGCGTAACTTCTCACAGACTTTTGCATGGGTGCTCTTTTGTAAGAATAAATGGAGACTTGGTCAAAATTCACGACCAGCTATCAACCCCTGTGTCTCATTGAATCTGCAGTTTCTCCCTTCTAACACTTTGCTTCACTGTGATTAATTCTTTTTTGTATGTCTCTTATTTCAAGTAATAAGTTTTCATTGTGGAAAAATGAGGAAAATGCAGAAAGTTATTCAGAAGAATAGAACAGGTCACAAAATCAAAGCTCTCTTTGCACTCATCTTATTCTACCTCTATCTATCTTTAAAATATCCAAAGCAAAATTTCCCAATATTGTTGTACTCTATTTAGTTGTTTGCCTTGTAATCTTAATTTCCTAACATGAAATTAAGTTAATATCTCCCTTTTTATTGAACATAGAAACCTTCCATTCCATTTACTATCATAAATATTGGAATAGAAGCTTTCATACATATGTATCTGTGATCATCTCTGATTATTTCTTAAAAGTAAAATTATAAGTCACATGCTTTTAAATACATTGATCTATTTTTTTCAGTAGATACTTTTATTTTTTTAAGTTTTATAAGATACAAGAAATTTTGACAAATGATATATACTTAGGTATTTTTCTTCTTTTGTATTATAAGATTTACCTCACCGAACATTACATTTCCTGAAAAAAATGATTGATACAATTACTGATTTTCTATCATGTTACCAATTCTAATCCGTGATCCATTGTTTTGAACTAAAATTTCTTTTACTTTTTCAATCTTAAATGAAAAACATTATAGTAAAACAGTAGGCTCTTGGTCCAGATAGATGTGGATTGAAATCCATGTGTTGTTTACTAGATGTTGTTTGTAAAAAAGTCAGCTCATCTCTATTCCTCAGTTTGTTCCTTGCTTAGGATATTAATGATGTCTATTTCACAACTGCTGAAAAAACTTTTGAGATAATATAAGGTATGTGTCTGACACATTACATTTACTCAATGCCTTTTATCAAGTTAAAAAATATCTATCCATTTTTTACTAGTAGTATTTTTTTTTTGGTCTATGTGTGCTGCGTTTTGAATTCAGAGCCTTATGCATACTAAGCATGTACTCTAAAACTAGACTTTGCCCCTAGTTTCATTTAGTTATAGTTTTTATCATAAATAGATATTGAATTTTTTTTATTTTATTTGCATCTATTGAAATGATATATATTTTTTCTTATTTAGTCTGTTACTATGGAAATTCGGTTGATTGAATTTTTGAATATTGAACCAGCTTTGCATTCTGGGATTGATCTCAATTGACTGTAATGTTATCTTTATTCTATATGGCTGCGTTCAGTTAGTTAATATTGTTCCCTGCTTGCTTTTGTGTATTCTATTTTCGCTGTTCTCCAGAGATAATCTGTTTCTTGAAGAATTCTCAGCTGTATTCTACTGTTATTTTCAGTCAATGCATGTTAGTGGACTAGTGGGAAACAGAGAAGGGATTTCTGATGTTTCCAGGAAGCCCTGCCTTAGGTACTGTAAACTCAGTCACAGAAATATGGCCTTCACAGTGAGCCACTTTCTAGCAATATGGCTGAGCCTAGTTCTTATTCCTCCCGACATTAGACATTTCGGCCTGTTCCTTTCCATAGCTGCAAAGGTTTTCCGTTGAGTGTCCTAATGTAACAGTTTCTGTTACTCTTTCCCCTGAAGATTACAGCTTTTGTTCTATGCAAAAAATCAAGAAATCGGTCTGGGAGGAGTTTTGGCTGCTCTTGCTATTCCTTGTTTCTCCACCTATCCAAGAAATGATACCGTTAAAGACACTTTCTCAGAACACTTCCCTATCTTCCTGGGAGCATTTGGTGGAATCCATGGAGAAATAAAAAAAAAAAAAAAACATCTTATGTCTATAGCCCTCTGGGTCTTTATGCTCTTAAACCAGTCTATACTTAGTCTTTAGCAATCCATTAACTATTTTTTATTTGAGTTTTTTTTATAAATAAACTCCTATTTATCTAGTGGGTTCTCCCATTGTTAAAAAAAATGCCTGGATTATTTTGGTTGCTTATCTCTCTCCAGACTTCGGTTAGTTGTTTGCCTTATAATCTTCATCCCTAATAAAGTCAAGGAAAGTCATTATTTTGCATTTTCTTCTGCTCTTTTTGGTTATTATAATTATGAAACAACATGCTTTCTAGCTATTTCGATAGATACTCAAGGTGAAATTTGAAGTCTATACACTTACTTTTCAAAAATATTTAGTAATTTCTAATTTAGTTAAATATGTAGTTATTCTATTCAAAACAATCCCATTCCCAGCAAATTTCCAAGGAAATTAATGCAAAGTTCACAAAAATTCTTTTGTAAAAATTCATAATAACTCAAACAAATATTATGCCTTCAGCAGAAGGATAAAAGACAAATCATGGTTTATCATGCAGTGGAATAATTCAGTTACTTTAGAAACACAAATACTGGAACATTAATAACATTGACAAATCTAAAAAAAATTTTGGGTTAAAGAAGCCAGATACAAAATATATACTGTAAATATATACATATATATACATATATATATATATATATATATATATATACTGTATATATATTACTGTAAGTAAGTAAGTAAGTAAATTGATAAATAGAAGTGAAAGCATTTTTTCAAGATGATTTTTAACTCAGGATTGGTTGGAAGCACATCTAAATATTTTTATAGGTCTCTAAGAGGTTAAGTATTTTCTCCCATTTTTTGCATTTCTCTACTTCTTTTTTACCACAGTGATAGTCCAGGACATATCACATTTTACAAGTGACATCAGTTATTTCCTGATCACGACCTGTTTGAAGCAGTGAATGTGATTGGTGGGTGCATTCGGTCTGTATCACAGATACAAAGCCTTGGTCACCATGATGCATGGGCGTGTGCATGTGTGTGTGTGTGTGTGTGTGTGTGTGTGTGTGTGTGTGTGTTTGTGTGTGTGTTATTGGTTGTGGGATTGGTCTTGACTGAGAACACTGTCTTATACTTAGTGGGATGGCAATTTGGCTTCTCAGGCAACATTGATGGCAGAAATCTCAAAAAATATAGCAGGAATCTGCCATCTAAGGCTCAGCAAGCTCAGAACATTTGGTTATCCTAATTGCTATAAATGGAAAGACCCTCACTATTGAGCTTCTCTGAGAGTTGCATCACACTGGGGTGGGAGGAGGGTGCCCATTTCCATAGAGATGTGCCCTGTTTTTATGAACACTCCAGCTAGGCTTCAAGGGGCTGGTGGGATAGTACCAGTGGATGCTGACAAGCCCTGGGTCATTCTGAGGAGCCTGCTACTTCAGGGAAGGTGGCAGGGTATCAGCCTATGAAGCCGGGACTAGGCTCTGTGAAGTCGTGTCAGGCCTGATTTCTAAGCAAGGTACTTGGCAATAGAAACCTCGGAAAACGTCCTATCCCCCACAATTCCATGGGCCACCAGAGAGCCCAGGTGTGTCTCTGGAAGCCAGGCTTGGGTATGAGCAAGGACATCAATGATTGCAGAGTATCAACAATAGGGGACCATAAATCTCTTTCAGGTGAGTGCAGATTGAAAACAGGGACATCTGGAGGGAGATAGACTGGGTTTTAGAAAATCATCAGATCTCTAGGTCTAGAACACGCAGATAGACCCACTCATGGAATTGTGCATGTGAGTCCAAGGAGCAGGGATCAATAACTGTGAAACCTGGCTCCCCAGGTTTTAGACACACCTGTTTAGTTCAAAAGAGTAATCTGAGTGCTAAAACAAGATCAAAATGCAGTGGTTTGTATCTGAAGACGTGCTGTGTTGAAGGTGGGAGAAAATCTCTGAAGCCCTCATGGAGAAGGATATGGAGAACTTTAAAGTCCTAGTTGAAGAGGACACGGTAAAGACAACAAACCAGTTTGGGCAGGCTGGGCAGCTGGTGGGATCACCCAGGAAAACAGGAATATGTGAGGAATAGCAGATGTAGAGGAGGCTTTGGTGGATTTGATTTGAGTAATGTTGAATGTGAGTTACCTGTGGGATAATCACGTGGAAATGCCCTTCACAGACAGCCTAGAACTGCAGGTGTGGATTTGGGAGTCATTGTCTTCAAGGCAACTGTTACAGCATAGGGTGAATATGAAATCCCCCAGGAGAATAGAGAAAGTAGAGAAAGAAATAGAGAATGTAGGGATTCTTGTGATACTTGGTGTTCATGAAAATTGTAGTAAAAGTTTATCAAGAAATGACTAAAAACACCACACTATCTAGGTCAGTTGTAGGTATCACTTTCTCTAAATAATTTCCCTAAACAAGATGTTACCTTATTATCATTGATTTACAATAAATCAACTTTGAAATGGAGCTGGAAACTACATGTTCTTGACATTTCTTACGTTCTCTGTTTTCTCTATCAATTACCTGGATTAACTTTAAGTCATTTAGAAATCAGTGACATGTACTTTCTTTTAACTCCACGTATCAAAAAGATCAATATGACAATCTTTTTTCTAGGTAGATATCTAGATGTTTTCAGAAAAAGAAATAAAATTCCACATAAAAGGCAGTTCCAGCAGATTTTACTATGGGGAATTGGTACATGGTCTGTGGATGTGTAAAAGGGAAAACTAAACGTAAATGTTCAGGGATTTAAAAATACAATCTTTGAAGTTGTGCATACTGCTATTGTAAAGGTCTTAAATATAAAGGTCAGTTCAGTAGGGACAATTTCATGGGGCATTAAAAAAATCACCCAATGTATGTTTATATAATTTTATCTACATATAAGTTTTTTCTCGGTTTTACTGGCTGATTTCTTGTAGGTCACGGGTGTGGGGTAGGGTGAAGGATGATACCCAAATAATTTTTCTTATCCTCTATGCTCTTTATTAATGTAGGGAATTAGATTAAATCATCATCATGGTCACCATTAGAATCCATTATTAACAATCATAACTCATAAATGACACTTTGTGACACAATATGTACTTGCTCTTTAGAATTTATATAATGCAGCATAGGAATTAGATCAACTTAATAGTAAACCCTCTGCTCTGCAATAATAATAACCATAATCATCATAATCATCTAGGGCATATTTCATAGAAAAATAATTTGAGTGTGAGTCTTTTTAGATTGCTTCAATACACATAAATGCCTGACTTTCAAAACCTTGTTTAATGTAGTTTAAAAGTGGCATGTTTTCTGTAAAAATTAGATTGAATTTCGGATAATCCATTCTATCAAAACACAGTGAATTTCTTTGAAAAGATGAATTTTTTCATACCTGAATCCAATCAGGATTTTTTTAAATTGAGTAACGAATAGAGACACACATTAGATAAAAATACCTAACACTTATTAAATGCCTATAAAACTTTTACATGCATTAACTTATTTGGTTTACACAACAACCTGTAAGATAACCTATTATTCCCATTTTACAGAAAAAAGAATTGAAATTAATGCACAATATATTAATGCAATTAGGGAAACATCAATGAATCCCTTTAATTTGCATAATGTACATTAATTTGTACATTTAATATTTATTAACAATTATGATTTAAAAAACAAAAAATAAATTGACTCAGATAATTTATCATGTAATAACTATTATTTGTAGTGATACTTTGTTACCTGATGAAAATACCATATATTAGTAAACTGTCTTATTATCTTCAATGCCCAGACATTCTTGTCTTTGGTTCTAATAATTCATTGCACATGATTAATCGGGCAACACGGCTTTCATTAAAATTCCTAATCTCAGGGCCTTAAGAAGTTTAAAGTATTTAAATTTCAATAGAAAGTCGGTGCTTCAGTTAAGCACAACTAATTTTAAAATCTAAATATAAACAAAATAAAATAAATAAGTCTAGAGTCTTAAAAGAAGAACTTTTTTTTTTTGCTTTGGCAATAAATGAAATGTTTTGCTGACTAACCTTAAGAATTAATTTCCTCAAACCAAAAAAAAAATGGGTATGAGCAAAACGAGAAAGAATGGTGTGATCATGAAAACCATTATGCACATCAGGGAAACAATGATTCCTATTTCATCTCAAAAGCACAAGCATTCATTAAAATTTTTAAATCCAATTTTCATGTTGTCCAGTAAATTGCTTAAAACACACACACACACACACACTCACACACACACACACACACACACACACACACACACAGTACAAGGTCAATATATTCAGAAAAAATATCTGAATGATTTCAGGTGCTTGTGGCAATGTGAATTTATTACTGTGAAATCTATGAGCTATCTGGCCTGGCCCAGAGTTGTCCTCATATCCTTCCATGTGGTGTGCCTGATTGGAGCTGAGGGAAAGATCAGAGGTCATTGTGCAGAACAGTTGGCCTCAGTCAGTGAGTTCCAAGTGTTCCCAGTGATGCTGGTCAAAGGATACAATTTGGGAAAGGCTGGGCTCTTTCACCTAACATGCAGGGATGCCCTTACCCTAACTGGTAAGTTTAAAATCTTAATAAATTCACCAGAAAGAAGCCTCACTCCTGTCTTGGAGATTCAGCACTCAATTCAGCATTTAACATCTCTTTCAGTTCTGTTTTTTTGGGGCCCGGGTGTAGGGGGTAAGTTACCTCAGATTGAACTCAGGGGCTTGACCACTGAGAAACATCCCCAGCCCTATCTTATATTTTATTTAGAGACAGGGTCTCACTGAGTTTTTTGGTGCCTTGTTTTTGCTTAGGCTGTCTTTGAACTAACTATCCTCCTGCCTCAGCCTCCTGAGCTGCTGGGTTACAGGCGTGCACCACTGTGCCAGCTCTTTCAGTTCTTTTTATTTCACCTGTGCTTCTTCAAGCATTAAGGAAAAAGAGAAGACAAATTATTACCTCTTACGAAATGTCAAAGCCTTCTAGTTATAAAATTCTTCAAAATAAAAAATTCTCTTTTCCATTTAGGATTTTAAAATTTCTTTTCTTGGTAGTGGATAGTTTCAATTCAAACCAATTTTGTTCCTATACAGGGTCTAATTTAGTCCTAAGCCAGATCTACTTAGAAACCCAAAAAGGAAAAGATCTGATCCCTGTCCTGCTGTGCCCCTCCCCTGACTCAGGCAATGGCAAGGCCCTACTGAGGTGGATGGCGCAAGGCGTCCATCCTCTGGAGGAGCGAAGTATGTTTCTGGGAATGGGCTGATTTGTTTTTGTATTTTTTTAGTAAGTATAGTTTTGATTTCTCATATGACCATTAAGTATAAAAAAAAAATCATGACTTTCCTAATTAATGCAACTACTTCTAAAGCATAGATCTGTTTGCTCTAAATGCAATGATTCAGCTGTGGAGTGTAAATTGTTAATATCTAAAGAAAAACTCCCTGTATTATTATCAAGGAAGTTTTTGAGAAATTAAATTAAAATCTAGAGAAGGAAAATTAATGTTAAGAAGATAGATTAGTGCTTAGTACTGGGCAACTTGTTCTTGTTCCTGTGCACAATGGTTTGTGCTCTTACTTTTGTTTGGTTACAAGTAATAACAAATCAACTACTTGCCGTAACCATGGCACCGGTTCCAGTCAGTAAGTCAAGAAAGAATAGGCAAGGTATAGGCCAATAGTTTGGGACATTTGTAACTATTATTAAAAGTTAACTAAGCAGAAACAGCTCAAAGCAAAACTCGAACTGAAAGTACAAATGCTTGCTTATGCATAAGCCAAGATATATTCTTCTATCCTAATTGTAGCTACGCAATATTTTGTTTTGTTTGAATAATGATTCCTGTTTTGTAACCACAAAGTACTGTAAGCCTGCAAAAATGAAAAGTATATATGATCAACTTCACAAGTAAAGATTGGGATCAACACCTTCACTTTGGTGTCTGTGTTTTTTCTCCACCCCCTCTTTCGCCAACTCCTCACCATCCGTTCTTCTCCTGAGAACCCCTGTTGGAGCTGGTCTACGACACTGTCCTTCAACCAACTTACAATCTAATGGGAAGATGAACTCAATATTTGCAGGAAACTTGGTAACAATTCTATGTAATTTATAAATCATCATTATTTTCCCTTAGTGTTTGCTTGGGCAGCTCTGGGAATGGAGAACTTAATACTTGTCAAAGCCCCTCATTCAATCTTGAATATGCGCTCCTCCAAGTCCTAGTTGGGCTTCTCAATTGTGTTCTAAACACTAGGGCAACACCTTGTGTAAATGTGCACTCAGTAAAAGTTTGAAGAATGAAAAAGGTCTGTCAAGTACATCCATGGAGCAGAGTTTTTGAAAGATTCTTTAAAGACGGTACTGTGTGGGACCTAAAGAATCTAACAGAGACTTGACAGAGGCGAGAGGACATTTCTGTTCAGTGGTTCTGGTGCAGATATCGTGCTGAGAAAAATAAAACCTCTGTGGGCATAAGTGAGGCAGCATAGCCCAGCGGCTTCTGAGGAACTCAGTGTCTCCTGTCTCCTAAACATATCCCTTATGGAGACCATCGGCTCAGTTTCCACAGAACAAGCAGCTCTGCATCTTTCTTTCCCAATCAGTCATCTCAAAGTGAGGTGACCGAGAATGAAGTCACTTATGAGTGACCCCAAAATATAATATTTCTAAAGGAGGGGGGTTGTGTATGATGTAGATTACTCTCAAGCTTCAGGGATTTATTACAGTTAATAAATTGCTTGCAACTCCCCTCTCCAACCATCCATGATTGTAAAATAAAGATGAAAACCCCTAGTTAGTGAATGAATACGTTTCTAAACATAACTTCTTCTACAATAATGATGTTTATTTAAACAGTTATTTTGGTAGGTCTATTGTTATGCTATATTGTATCATAATAAGAATGTGTCCCTAATACTTTCTCCCTAAAAATTATTCCTTTCTGTCCTGCTCATTAAAAGCAGAGAATTAACACTTAGCTTTATCTATTGTTTACCATAAGTAATTTTCCACACACATAATCTCACTTAAGGAATTTAGGCATCCCAGGGTTTCTGGTTATGTTTTGGGTTTTGTTCCAGTACTGGAGGCATCATGCTAAATCCCTTAGGTTTTGTGGTAGCCTCTGAAGTTATTTCTACTCTGGCAATACAAGTAGTATTGTGGAAAATTAGACACACATAGAAAAGGTGCTAGGATAGGTCATTACATAAATGCCATCAAAATGGTAATGAAAATATGTACAATATTCTGTAATATGTTTTTAAGGTGTAGGTATATCCTGATTCTGGGGTAGTGTTATTGAAAATTGTGTTGGTAAATAAAGTACTTTCCAGCAACTCTCACAGAGAGGCGTAGATTTCTGGTTTTGGTGTGGCCCTTGCTGCTCTCCATACTAGCACCTGGGCTGCAAAAAAAGCTCTTGGTAAAACAGGCCATTGGTCTCCATACACCACAAAACGGACCTGTTATTCTGAAAGTTGCCTGTCGCATATCTGTGGCCTCTGAAGGAGTCAAAATCCTCTGATCTCTCACAATTAATTTTCCTGTGATGGATATTTATAGAGGTCTGGGGCTGACCTGTTGGGAATATGCATCGTGCCCTTCCTCTGCAGCTGCTCTGAGACTCCTCAGTGTGCAAACACAACTCAAGGGCAATGGCTTGAGTTCAACTGCAACAATGGAGAGCAGTTAATTCGCTGTTGGATTCATTAAAGTCTTGGCAATCACCTTTTTCCAGAATGCAGCGAGAAGATCAGTGTCCTCTCTCTTCTGGGATGTGGGTGAGCGAAGTTCAGAGTGAGATTTCTGCTGAGAAGTTGTGGGTGGCTGAAACCTCAAGACTGCCTTCCCTTCCCCCTAGGGAGAGAATGGCTCAGGGTGGGTGTACACTTATTGGGATGGATTTCGCATGGCATATGAAGATTTTCCTTCATGTTACATACTTTGCCAGATGAACAGATATCAGAAGCCACAATATTAAGAGCATCTGCACTATCTTCAGCTGATCCACTCCTGCTAAGTGCTGATCCCTTACCAAACCCTGTATGACTTTGTGCCCCTTAATTTTATGATCCTTCTGATGCTCATGTCCTGGTGAAGAAATTGGTTGCTATAAAGTTTAAAAGTAGAGGGGAAAAAAGTGTCATCAAACAGCTTTTTCGGACACAGATAGAGAAAAGACAACAAGCTTGAAAGTCTTGTAGTATTTTACTGCACAAAAATAAAAATAAAAGTATTAGATATAGAGGTAAGTCTCTAAAAATTAAAATTTCCCATAATACAATGGGGTTTTCCTCATGATTAGGGGAGACACATTAACAGTACTTCTAAAAGATCTTAGAATGATTAGCCATCAAGGAAAGGAAAACCTAAAGCACATTTGATGAAGCACTTTACACATTTCAGGGTCATCACAATAAAAGGAATGATAATGATGTGTTGTTAAGGGAGTGAGGAAATCAGAAGCTTTATTCACCACTCTTAATAATAAGGTAAGCTGGTTCCACTGGTCTGAAAATGATCTGGAACTTCTTCAGAAAGTTAAATATGGAGTTAACGATCCACCTTTTCCACTCCTACTTACAAACTCAAGATAAATAAAAAAGTTGTCCACTAATCATTTGTACATGAATGTTCATATAATGTTCATATTATATATATGAATCTTATTCATATTAGTCAAAAAGTGAAAATGACCAGGCAGGTCTGTAATCTAGCTACTCAAGAAGCTGAGGCAGGAGGATCACAAATTCAGGGACAACCTGGGCATATTTAAAAGACCCTGTCTCAAAACAAAATTTTTAAAAGTGTTGGGCTTTGGCTTAGTGGTAGAACATTGTTTAGTGTGCAGGAGGCTCCGGGTTAAATCTGCAGTACGACACCCACACAGACACAAAGTAATAATTACTATCCAGTGGGAAATGAACAAAGAAATGTGAAATTTTCATTAGATGGAAATCAGTCTCAATAAGGAGGAATAAACTAAAATACTAACACAAGCTACAATATAACTGAAAATTGCAAACATCCTAAATGAAAGGAGTCAGATCCAAAAGGCGTATATGGTATTGCTTCATTAAAACTATCCACAGAAACTCGAGTGTATACATGGGTCTTTCCACATGTGAAGGAGAAACACAGAAATAGTGTTCATTTAAAACATAGAATCAAGATCCATTAGGAAAATGCAAGTCAAAGTCACATTGCACATAGCACTTCAAATTCACTAGTGTTTGCTAGAACTGCAATATTGGGGGAAAGGAGATTGACTGCTTTTGGGTATAAGCTTTTTGGAGAGAAAAGTAATAAAAATATTCTGAAATACCTGTGGATTAGAGAACCTAGGTGAGGTCACAATGTGTCATATACTTAGCACAGTGTGCTTCCCCTGGTTGGAGGGGCACCACAGTGGTCATGAGACACTGTGTATGGAGAGAGCGCTCTTGTAATTGCTGCTGAAGAGTTCACATATTTCTACAACTAAGACATTTCCTAGAATAAAACCATTATCTAGTGCTAATCTCACTATAGAGTCTGTCTCCCAGCCAGCATCCTCAGGGCACTATGGACCTCGTTGCTTCTCAGTCTGTGAATGATGGGCTTCAACAAGGGGGTCACCACACAGAAGAGCACAGAGACCAGGGTGTCCGTGTCCAATATTCTCTGGGCCTGTCACAGTGGAAGTTGGCTGTTCCATAGAAGACCACCACGACAGTGAAGGGGGACACACAGGTGAAAAAGGCCTTCCTCCTGCCCTAGGCAGAGGGAATCCCAAGGATGGCTGCCATGATGAGTGCACAGGAGCCTGCAGTGAAGAGGCACTGGCTCAGGCCCATGGTGGCACTGACAACGTGGAGCGCAGACTCGTTGACAGAGGTGTCTGAGCAGGAGAGCTTCAGGAGCAATGGGGTGTCAACAGAAAGTGGCTGATCTGGTGGGGCCCACACAGAGTGAGTGTGATGGCCAGCACCGTGTGTGTGACCAAATTCTCCAGCCCACACAGCCAGGACCCAGTCACCAGGCCTACACAGACCTTCACACTCATGATGACTTGGTACTGAGGAGGACGGCAGGTGGCCACACAGCAGTCATACTGGCCACAAAGCAGTAAGACACCTTCTGTGCCAGCACTCGTCAACAAGAAGAAGATCTGGGAAAAGCAGCCCTCATAAAAAATGGCCTTCTTCTCCCAGAAGAAGTTCACCAGCAGTACTGGGAGGGTGGTGGATGTATAGCAGACGTCCAAGAAGCTCAAATTGCTGAGGAAAAAGTACATTGGAGTGTGGAGAGCAGGACTGACCCTGGTGGCCACTATTATGAGCATGTTCCCCAGGAGAGTGGTCAGGTAAATGACCAGAAAGAGCAGAAAGAACCAGCCCTGTAGGTTGGAGTGGTTGGAAAATTCCAAGAAGATGAATTCAGTGACAAATTATTGATTGCTCATTTCTAATGTAGTCATAGCTACAAAACAGAGAAAAAGAGACCATGATGAAAATGGACAGAGAGCATCCCAAACAGGCTTGTTAATCTGCAGCAACATGGCAAATAATATCGAATGAAAAGCAACCTGGAGAATGATAACTTGTGGGACTGGTCTCAGGCAATCAGACCCATTGAGCTGCACACATTTGCAGGGGTGATGTTGTGTGGGAGTAACCAGAGAATTGCTAGAAGCCAACAGAAAGCCATTCGACCTCATCATGGTGTGAAGTAATTTCTGACTGTCTCAGTAATCTCTTTCTGCTGTTGTCCTTTTATGTAAACATAGGATTTTTGAGAAGTTCATTTTCATTGCAAATGTTAAGAAAAACATTTACGAAGCAGAGTCATCATCTGCAGAAGCAGTCGGTGTTGCCTTCAGTGTTTTTCAATGTAGAGTTTTTTTCATTTTACATCAATCTTGATCTCTGTGTTCAGAAAGGCAGAAGTTAACTATTCCTGTACAATGCTGAAATTATCAAGGCCAGAGCAAAATAGAGGAAAGAAGTTGATGAAGTTGGGTTGGACTGGCAATCTTAAGTATACAGGAAAGATCAGTGGAGTAGAAGGAGAATAAGAGGGCGGAGAGGTTTGAGAAGGGAGGAAATGTGAAAGGTTTTTACGCAGATCATGTTATGTGCACATGGAAGTCTACCACAGGGGACTGCACCTGTATGTATATGTATAAAGCACCAGTCATAAATTAACAGATAATAGACTAAAAGAAGGATTAGTAGAGAAAGGAGAATGGGGGCGGGGAAGGGGAGGGAGATGGGGGGTGGGGACTGAATGGGGTAATCAGATTAAATGCATGTAGGATCTTTTCCAAATCTACCCATCTTCTATGTATAACTATTATGATCTAATAAAAAATTTAAGAAGATGACATGATGCTATCAGCAAAGAGTGAGATTTGAATTCTTCTTGACCTATTTGTATACCTTTAATTTCTTTCTTTTGACCAATGGCTCTGGCAACTTCAAGAATGAAGTTGAATAGTAGTGGTGAAAGAGGGGGCACCCTGTCTGCTTCCAGTTTTTAGAGTGAATGCTTTCAACCTTTCTCCAATTAGAATAATGCTGCCTTGGATTTAGCATAGATAGCTTTTACAATGCTTTTACAAAGTTCCTACTGTCTCTAGTGTTTCTACTGTTTTGACAGGTAGGGGTGCTATATTTTGTTAAATGCTTTTTCTACATTTATTGAGATGATCAATAAACTTACATCTCTCTTAAATAAACTTAATCTCTCCCCATTTGCTAAACATTCAGATCATCTCCAGTTCTATAAATATTTTAATGAACATTTTCCTACATAAACATATGTGACCATTTCGAATTATCTCTTCAGAATAAAATTTAAATCTGACATAAAAGAATTTGTTGTGCAGTTTCTATTTAAAACTAGCTCATGGGAGAAATAATATTAAATGAAATAAGCCAGACACATAAAGAGAAATAGCAGTATTTCACTTCTTTGTGGAAGCTAAAAAGTTGATCTCAGAGAAGTAGGGAGTAGAGCCGTGGTTATTGGAGCCTGGGAGAGAATCACAAAAATCATTGTGAGTCTGATTTCCTCAAAGACGCATGTGAAGGACTGCCTGAAACATGCCCTCTGAGTTTGGTCTTTAAAAAATCTTAGAGTGGACATCTAACAGGGTCCTCAGAAAATCTCTCTTCTCTTCTCAGTGACCAGCAGGAGGTTAATGGGTCTGGCTGCCCTAGGAGCTAGCTGTGGTGTTCAAATGGGCAGGACCAGGACGGCTGGAGAATCTCAATAATCAACTAGTTGACCGCATTCTAGGTGAGGACAGGCTGGAAACAGGCCATCCAGAAGGAAATGGCTTGAGCTCTGAAAATGACAGAATCTGTGGATTTAGGAAAATGGTTGTGGGTCCAATCCACTCATAACACCTACTCCCTGGGTCAGTCCACGGTTGCCACAGTTACCACAGGCCTGACCAGAACAACCCGGAGGGGGAGATGCACTCTGGCCTCCTGGCTTGGAGGTTTGTTCTGGGCCCAGCTGACTCATTGCTGCCGGCCTGAGATGAGGTGGGACACCCAGGTGGAAGGGAACAAGGGGGGGAAGCGTCCCTAGCTCATGGCAGCCAGAAGGTTGGGGCGTGGAAAGGACTGGAGCTGACAGTTTGCAGGAAACAAGATGTGATTCCCCAGGGCATGTCCCAGGCTGCACTTCACCTTACCACACTCCTCTCAGTACAGTGGGCCTTTCAGATAATTAACCCACAAAATGGATGGATCCACAAATGAGGTCACAAGTCTCACAGTCTAATCATTTCACCTCTGAACACTGCTACTGTGGCTGACCCTGAGCTTTTGGTGGGGGATACCTTATTTCTAAGCCATAATACTACCTACAGACCATGTGCTTTGGTTAGAATTCCTTTATGTAGTCTGGGAGAGTAATCGAGTGCCAAAACAAGATTAAAAGGAAATATCTGGTAACTGAAGATGTGACATTTGGAGCTTGGGAAAAGCTCTGAAGAGGAGCCCTGGGTGGAGCACTTTAAAGTCCTGGTGAGGAGGACACAAGAGGGAACCTGGTCTGTGGGGTAGCTGAGTGGCAGAGGGGATCACTCATTAAAACATAAAAAAATGAGAAGGAGCATGTCTGGGGAGAGAAAAGGAGAGAAGGGAGGTTGGGCCTGGAGTCTGGGTACCTTCGGGGTCTTCCCGAGGAGATTCCAATAGCCAGTGAGACAGGTTGCTAGGAGATAGGCCTCGGAGTCAGGGCTTAGAGTGACTGTGGAATTCACAGGTGCTCATAAAGCCAAAAGAGTGCAGGGTGAGGAGAGAGGGCCTGGTGGACTCTGCGGAAAAGAAGGTGTCCAGAAGGAGGCTCTCCAGCCATCAGCAATCATTCTGCACCACAGTGTCAAAGCTCTGCTCTCTGTACCAGGCCTTCTACACTCCAGTCTAAAACCTCTGCTCCCTATAACAGTCCTTCTGCACCCCAGTCTCCAACCTCTGCTCCCTGCAAAAATCCTTCTTCACCCCAGTCTCTAAGTTCTAGTCTCTGAAACACTCTTTCTGCACCCCAGTCTCGAACATCCGCTCTCTACAACAGTCCTTCTGCACCTCAGTCTGAAAACTCTGATTTCTGCAACAATCATTCTGCACCCCAGTCTCCAACCTCTGCTCTCTGTATCAGTCTTTCTGCAGCTCAGTCTCCAAACTCTGCTCTCTATAATATCCTTCTGCACAACAGTCTCCAAACTGTGATATCTGTAACAGGCCTTCTGCACCCCAGTCTTCAACCTCTGCTCCCTGCAAGAATCCTTCTGGACTCCAGTCTCCAAGTTCTGCTCTCTGAAAGAGTCCTTCTGCACCCCACTCTCGAACATCTGCTCTCTGCAACAGTCTTTCTCCACCGAAGTCTGAAAACTCTGCTCTCTGCAACAATCATTCTGCAACACAGTCTCCAAACTCTGCTCTCTGTAACAGTCCTTCTGCACCTCAGTCTCCAAACTCTTCTCTCTATAATATCATTCTGCACCCCAGTCTATAAACTGTGCTATCTGTAACAGTCCTTGTGCACCCCAGTCTCCAACATCTGCTCTCTGTAACAGGCCTTCAGCACCCCAGTCTCCCACCTCTGCTCTCTGTAACAGGCCGTCTTCACCCCTGTCTCCAATCTCTGCTCACTGCAACATTTCTTCTACACCCTAGTCTCCAAACTGTGCTCTCTGTAACTGTCTTTCTGACCCCAGTATCCAACCTCTGCTCTCTGTAATGATCCTTCTGCAACTCAGTCTTCAACCTCTGCTGTCTGCAATGATCCTTCTGCACCTCAGTTTCCAACCTCTGCTCTCTGCAACGATCCTTCTGCACCACAGATTCTAACCTCTGCTCTCTGTAACAGTGCTTCTAAACCTCAGACTCCAACCTCTTCTCTCTGTACCAATCCTTCTGCACCTCATTCTCCAACCTCTGCTCTCTGTAACAGTCCTTCTGCACCTCAGTATCCAACCTCTGCTCTATGTAATGGTACTTCTGCACCCCAGTCTCCAATCTATGCTCTCTGTAAAAATCCTTCTGCACCTCTGTCTCCAACGTCTGCTCTCTGTAACAGTCCTTCTGTACCGCAGTCTCCAACATTTTCTCTCTGTAACGGTACTTCTGCACCCCAATTGCCAACCTCTGCTTTCCGAAACAGTCCTTCTGTACCTGAGACTCCAACCTCTGCTCTCTGTAACAGTCCTTCGAAGCCTCAGTCTGAAACCTCTGCTCTCTGCATCAATCCTTCTAAACCACAGTCTCCAAACGGTGATATCTATAACAATCCTTCTGCACCCCAGTCTCAAAAATCTGCTCTCTGTAACAGGTCTTCTGCAAGTCAGTCTCCAAAGTCTGCTCTCTGTAACAGGCCTTCTGCACCCCAGTCTCCAAACTCTTCTCTCTGCAACGATCCTTCTGCACCCCAGTATCCAATGTCTGTTCTCTGCAACAGTCCTTCTGACACCAGTCTCCAGCCTCTGCTCTCTGTAACATCCTTCTGCACCCCAGGTTTCAAACTCTGCTCTAGTTCACATTTCTTCTGAACCCCACTCTCCACCCTCTGCTCTTTGTAACATTACTTCTGTACCAGTCTCCATTCTCTGCTCACTGCAACATTTCTTCTGCACCTCATTCTCCAAACTGTGCTCTCTGTAACTGTCTTTCTTACCCTAGTCTCCAAATTCTGCTCTCTGTAACGATTCTTCTGCACCTCAGTTTCCAACCTCTGCTCTCTGCAATGATCCTTCTGCACCACAGTTTCCAAACTCTGCACTCTGTAACAGTCCTTCTACACCTAGTCTCCAAACACTTCTCTCTGTACCAATCTTGCTGCACCTCAGTCTCCAATCTCTGCTCACTGAAACAGTCCTTCTGCACCTCAGTCTCCAAACTCTGCAGTCTGTAACAGGCTTACTGCACCCCAGTATCCAACCTCTGCTCTCTGAAACAGTTCTTCTGCAAGCCAATATCGAATCTCTGCTCTCTGTAACAGTCTTTCTGCACCCCAGTCTCCAACCTCTTTTATCTGCAATGATCGTTCTTAACCTCAGACTACATCCTTTCCTCTCTGCAACAGTCCTTCTGCACCCCAGTCTCAAGACTCTGCTCTCTGAAAATCCTTTTGCATCCCTTTCTCCAACCCTTCCTCTCTGTAACAGGCCTTTTGCACCCCAATATCCAACCTCTGCTCTACCAAAAATCCTTCTACACCTAAGTCTCCAACCTTTGCTCTCTGTAATGGTCTTTCTGCACCTCAGTCTCCAACGTCTACTCTCTTTAACAGTCCTTCTACACCCTAGTCTCCAATCTATGCTCTCTACAACGGTCCTTCCGCACCAAAGTATCCAAACTCTGCTCTTTCCAACAGTCCTTTTGTACTGCAGTCTCCAACCTCTTCTCTCTATAAAGGTCGTTATGCACCACAATTGCCAACCTCTGCTTTCTGTAACAGTCCTTGTGCACCTCAGATTCCATCCTCTGCTCTCTGTCACAGTCCTCCTAAGCCTCAGTTTGAAACCTCTGCTGTCTGCAACAATCCTTCTGCACCCCAGTCTCCAAACTGTGCTATCTGAAACAATCCTTCTGCACCCAAGTTTCCAACCTCTGCTCTCTGTAACAGGTCTTCTGCACCCCATTCTCCAAACTCTGCTCTCTGTAACAGGCCTTCTGCACCCCAGTATCCAACCTCTTCTCTCTGCAACGATCCTTCTTAACCTCACTCTCCAACCTCTGCTCTCTGCAACAGTCTTTCTAAACCGCAGTCTCCAACCTCTGCTCTCTGCAATGATCCTTCTGCATTCCAGTCTTCAACAACTTCTCTCTGCAACAGTCCTTCTGCACCCCAGTCTCCAAACTCTGCTCTCTGCCACAGTACTTAGCACCCCAATCTCCATACTCTGCTCTCTGCAACATTTCTTCTGAACCCAAGTCTCCAACCTGTGCTCTCTGTAACTGTTCTGCTGCACCCAGGTCTTGAATCTCTGCTCTTTGTAGCGATCCTTCTGCACCTCATTCTCAAACCTCTGCTCTCTGCAACGATCCTTCTGCACCCCAGTCTCCATCCTCTGCTCTCTGTAAGAATACTTTTGCACCCCAGTCTCCAACCTCTATACTCTGTAAACGTCCTTCTGCACTTAAGTCTCCAAGTTCTGCAATCAGTAACAGTCCTTCTGCACCCCAGTTCTCAAACCTCTGCACTGAGAAATGATCTTTCTGCACCTCAGTCTCCACCTCTGCTCTCTTTAATAGTCCTTCTGCACCTAGTCTCCAACATCTGCTCTCTGCAACGATCCGTTTTCTCCCAGACTCCAACCTCTGCTCTCTGCAATGGTCCTTCTACATCCCAGTTTCCAAAAACTGCTCTCTGTAACAGTCCTTCTGCACCTCAGTCTCAAAACTCTGCTCTCTGAAACAGTTTTTCTGGACCCCTGTCTCCAAGCTCTGCTCTCAGTAACAGTTATTCTGCAACCCAATCTCCAAACTCTGCTCTCTGTAACACTCCTTCTGCACCCCAGTCTCCACCCTCTACTCTCTGTAAAAGTCCTTCTGCACCTCAGTCTCCAACCTCTGCTCTCTGTAAGATCCTTCTGTAACCCATTCTCCAAACGCTGCTCTCGTTAACAGTCTTCTGCAACCCAGTCTCCAAACTGCTCTCTGTAACAGGCCTTCTGCAACCCAGTCTTCAAACTCTGCTCACTGTAACAGGCCTTCTGCACCCCAGTCTCCAAACTGTGCTCTCTGCAACGATCCTTCTGCACCCCAGTCTCCAAACTCTGCTCTCTGTAACAGTCCTTGTCTACCCCAGGATCCAACATCTGCTCTCTGAAACAGTCTTCTGCACCTCAGTCTGAAAACTCAGCTCTCTGCAAAAATCTTTCTGCACCTAAGTTTAAAAACTTTGCTCTCTGTAACAGTCCTTCTGAACCTCAGTCTACAAAATGCGCTCTGCAACCCAGTCTCGAAATTGTGCTATCTTTAACAGTCCTTCTGCAACCCAGTCTCCAACCTCTGCTCTCTGCAACAGTCTTTCTGCACCCCAGTCTCCAAACTCTGCTCTCTGCTAAAGTACTTCTGAACCCCAGTCTCCAACATCTGCTCTCTGTATCAGTCATTTTACACCCCAGTAACCAAAATCTGCTCTGTGTAACGATCCTTCTTCACCTTAGTTTCCAACCTCTGCTCTCTGCAATGATCATTCTGCAACCCAGTCTCCAAACTCTGACCTCTGTATTAGTCCTTCTCCACCACTATCTCCAAACTGTGCTCTCTGCAAAAGTCCTTATGCACCCAAGTCTCCAAACTCTGCTGTCTGCAACATTTCTTTCTGCACCCCAGTCTCCAACTTGTGCTCTCTGTAACAATCCTTCTGCACCTCAGTCTCCAACATCTGCTCTCTGCAACGATACTTCTTCTACCCAGCCTCCAAACTCTGCTCTCTGTAAAAGTCCTTTTGTAGCAAAGTCTCCAACCTCTTCTCTTTGTAACGGTCCATCTGCTCCCCAATTGCCAACATCTGCTTTCTGTAACAGTCCTTCTACACCCCAGTCTCAAAACTCTTCTCTCTGAAATGATCTTTTTACACCACAGTCTCCAAACTCGCCTCTCTGTAAAAGTACTTCTGCACCTCAGTCTCCATCTTTTGCTCTCTGTAATTGTCCTGCTGCACCACAGTCTCCAATCTCTGCTCTCTGTAACAATCCTTCTGCACCCCAGTATCCAAAATCTGCTCTCTGCAAAGGTCCTTGGGCACCCCGTCTACAAACTCTGATCTGTAACAGTCCTTCTGTACGGCAGTCTCCAAGCTCTTCTCTCTATAACGGTCCTTCTACACCCCAATTTCCAACCTCTGCTCTCTGTAACAGTTTTTCTAAGCCTCAGTCTGAAACTTCTGCTCTCTGCAATAATCCTTCTAAACAACAGTCTCCAAAATGAGCTATTTGTAACAATCCTTCTGCACCCCAATCTCCAACATCTGCTTTCTGTAACAGGTTTTCTGCAACCCAGTCTCCAAACTCTGCTCTCTGTAACAGGCCTTCTGCACCCCAGTCTCCAACCTCTGCTCTCTGCAAAAGTCCTTTTACACCCCAGTCTCCAACCTCTGCTCTCTGCAACGATCCTTCTGCATCCCAGTCTCCAATGTCTGCTCTCTGTAAGATCCTTCTGCACCCCGTTCTCCAAACTTTGCTCTCTGTAACAGTCATTCTGCACCTCAGTCTTCAACCGTATCTCTCTGCAATAGCCCTTGTGCACCCCAGTATCCAACCTCTGTTCTCTGCAGCTGTCCTTCTGCACCCCAGGCTACAAACTCTGCTATCTGTAACAGTCCTTCTGCACCCCAATCACCAAACTCAACTTTCCATATCAATTATTCTGCACCCCACTATAAAAACTCTGCTCTCTGTAACAGTCCTTCTGCACCTCAGTCTCCAACCTCTGCTCTCTGCAAACGTCTTATTATACCCCAGTATCCAACATCTGCTCTCTGCAACGATCCTTCTGCATCCCAGTCTCCAAAGTCTGCTCTCTGCAACAGTCTTTCTACACCCCAGTCTCCAACCTCTGCTCTCTGCTACAGTCCTTCTGCACCTCAGTCTCCAACCTCTAATCTCTGCAACAGTCTTTCTGCACCCCAGTCTCCAACTTCTGTTCTCTGTAACAATTTTTCTGCACATCAGTGCTCAAACTTAGCTCTCTGCAATCATCCTTCTGCACCCCATTCTCAAACCTCTTCTCTCTGTATCAATCGTTTTGCACCCCTGTCTCCAACCTCTGCTCTCTGCAATGATCCTTTTGCAACGCAGTCTCCAACCTCAACTCTCTGGAAAAGTCTTTCTGCACCCCAGTTTCCAACATCTGCTCTCTGAAACAGTCCCTCTTCACCTCAGTCTGAAAACTCTGCTCTGTGCAATGATCCTTCTGCACCCAAGTCTACAAACTCTGCTTTCTGTAACAGTCCTTTTTCGTCTCACCTCTCAACAGTCTTTCTGTACTTCATCTCACCCCTCAACAGTCCTTCTGTACTGCAGTCTCCAAACTCTGCTCTCTGCAAAGGTCCTTCTGCACCACATTCTCCAACCTCTGTTGTTTGCAAGAGTCCTTAAGCATCTCAGTCGCCAAAATCTGCTCCCTGCAACAATCCTTCTGCAACTTAGTCTCCAAATTCTGCTCTCGGCAACAGTTTTTCTGCACCCCAGTATCCAACATCTACTCTCTGAAACAGTCCTTCTCCACCCCAGTCTCTAACCTCTGCTCTCTATAACATTCCTTCTGTACTGCTATCTCCAACATCTGCTCTCTGTAAGAATCCTTCTTCACCCTAGGCTCCAACTTCTACTTTCTGTATCAGTCCTTCTGCACCCCCAGTCTCCAACCTCTGCTCTCTGTAACAGTCCTTCTGTACCTCAGTCTCCAAACTCTGCTCTCTGAAAAAGTTTTTCTGCACCCCAGTCTCCAACCTCTGATGCCTGCAAAAGTCTTTCTAAACCCCAGTCTCCAACCTCTGCTATCTGCAACAGTCCTTCTGCACCCCAGTCTCCAAAATCTGCTCTCATTAACAATTTTTCTGTACCTCAGTCTCCAACCTCTACTCTCTGTAACAGTCCTTCTGCATCTCAGTCTCCAAATTCTGCTCTCTGCAACAGTCCTTCAGAACCGCTGTCTCAAATACTTGTCCCTGCATTAGTCTTTCTACACCCCAGTCTCCAACCTCTGCTATCTTCAACAGTCCTTCTGCACCTTAGTCTCCAACCTCTGCTCTCTGCAACGAACCTAATTCACCCCAGTCTCCAACATCTGCTCTCTGCAATAGTCATTCTGCACCTCAGTCTGAAAACTCTGCTCCCTGCAACGATCCTTCTTCACCTCAGTTCCCAAACTCTGATCTCTGCAATGGTCCTTCTGAACCCCAGTATCCAAACTCTGCTCTCTGTAACAATCTCTCTGCACCCCAGTCTCCAAAATCTGCTCTCTGTAACGGTCTTTCTGCACCCCAGTCTCTAACCTCTGCTTTCTGTATCAGTCCATCTGCACCCCAGTCTCCAACCTCTGCTCTCTGTAACAGTCCTTCTGCACCTCAGTCTCCAAACTCTGCTTTCTGCAACAGTCCTTCTGCAACAAAGTCTCAAACCTCTGCTCCGTGCAACAGTCCTTCTGCACACTTTCTCAAAACTCTGTTCTCTGTAACAGTCCTTCTCTACACCAGTTTCAATACTCTGCTCTTCCCAACGATCCTTCTGCACCCCTGTCTCCTTCCTTGTCTCTCTACAACAGTCCTTCTCCACCCCAGTCTCCAAACTCTGCTCTCTGTAACAGTCTTCCTGTAGTGCACTCTCAAAAATCTGCTCTATGTAATGGTCCTTCTGAACCCCAGTCTTCAATCTCTGCTCTCTGTAACAGTTTTTCTGCACCTCAGTCTCCAAACTCTTCTCTCTGCAACAGTCCTTCTGCACCACAGTCTGAAATCTTTGTTCTCGGCAAGGATCCTTCTGCACCACATTCTCAAAACTCTTCTCTCTGTAAGAGGCCTTTTGCACCCAATTCTCCAACCTCTGCTCTCTGTAACAGTGCTTCTGAACCTCAGTCTACAAACTCTGCTCTCTGCAACAATCCTTCCGCACCCCAGTCTCCAAACTCTGCTTACTGTATCAGTCCATGTGCACCAAAATTTCCAACACCTGCTCTCTGTAAGTGTCTTTCTTCACCTCAGTCTACAAACTCTGCTCTCTGCAACAGTCCTTCTGCACCCCAATCTCCAACATCTTCTCTCTGCAACAGACCTTCTGCACCAAGTCTTCAAACTCTGCCTCTGTAACAGTCCTTCTGTTACCCAGTCTCCAACCTCTGCTCTCTTCAACAGTTCTTCTGCACCCCAATGTGAACCTATGCTCTCCGCTACAGTCCTTATACACCCCACTGTCCAGCCTCTGCTCTCTGCAACACACCCTAGGCAACCCAGTCTCCAACCTCTGCTCTCCTTAACAATCCTTCTGAACTCAGTCTCCAACCTCTGCTCTCTGCAATGATCCTTCTGCACCTCAGTCTTCAAAAACTATTCTCTGTAAATGTACTTCTGAACCGCTTGTCCAAACTCTGCTCTCCATAACAGGCCTTCTGCACTCCAGTCTCCAAACTCTGTTCTTTATAACAATCCTTCTGTACCCCAGTAGCAACGACCCTTCTGCACCACAGTCTCCTAACTTTGCTCTCTGTAACAGTCCTTCTGCACATCAATCTCCCAACTCTGCCCTCTGTTTCATCCTTCTGCAACCCAGGCTTTAATCTCGGCACTCTTTAATACTTCTTCTGCACAACAGTCTCCAACCTCTGTTCTCTTTAATAGAACTTCTGCCACCCCAGTTACCAACTTCTGCTCTCTGCAACAGTCCTTCTGCAACACAGTCTCCAACCTCTTCTCTTTGTAAGATCCTTCTGCACTCTAGTTTCCAAACTCTGCTCTCTGCAACAGTCCTTCTGCAACACAGTCTCCAACCTCTTCTCTTTGTAAGATCCTTCTGCACTCTTGTTTCCAAACTCTGCTCTCTGCAACAGTCCTTCTGCAACACAGTCTCCAACCTCTTCTCTTTGTAAGATCCTTCTGCACTCTAGTTTCCAAACTCTGCTCTCTGTAACATTCCTTCTCCACCGGAGTCTCAAACATCTGTCTTCTGCAACAGTCTTTCTACTCCCCAGTCTCTGAGATCTGCTCTCTGTAACAGTCCTTTTGTACTGCAGTCTCCAAACTCTGCTCTTTGTAACGGTCCTTCTACACCCCAGTCACCAACCTCAGCTTTATGTATCAGTCTTTCGGAACCCCAGTCTAAAACCTCTGTTCTCTGTATCTATTTTTCTGCACCTGAGTTTCCAACCTGTGCTCTATGTAAGAGTCCTTCTGCACCCCAGTCTCCAACCTCTTCTCTCGGTAACAGTCTTATACAGCAGTCTCCAAACTTTGCTCTCAGTAATGGTCCTTCTGCATCCCAATTTCCAAATTCTACTTCCTATAACAGTCCTTCTGCACCCCAGTCTCCAACCTCTACTCTCTGCAACAGTCCTTCTGCACTCCAGTCTCCATCCTCTGCTCTCTGCAACAGTCCTTCTGCACCCAGTCTCCAACCTCTGCTCTCTGCAACAGTCCTTCTGCACCCCAGTCTCCAAACTCTGCTCTCTGCAACGATACTTCCAGACCCTAGTCTCCAACCTCTACTCTCTGCAACAGTTTTTCTGCACCACAGTCTCCATCCTCTGCTCTCTGTAAGATCTTTCTGCACTCCAGTTTAAAAAATCTGCTCTCTCAAACATTTCTTCTCCATCGCAGTCTCCAACCTCTGCTTTCTGCGAGGGTGGGGCACCCCAGTCTCCAAACTCTGTCCTCTGTAACAGTCCATCTGAACCCCAGTATCGAACCTCTGCTCTCTGTAACAGTCCTTCTGTATGCAGTCTCAAACCTTTGCTCTCTGGAACGGTCCTTCTGCACCCCAGTCTCCAAAATCTGCTTTCTTTATCAGTCATTCTGAACCCCAGTCTCAAAACTCTGCTCTCTGTATCTATGCTTCTGCACCTCAGTCTCCAACCTGTGGTCTTTGTAACATTCTGTCTTCACCCCAGTCTCCAACCTCTGCTTTCTGTAAGAATTTTTCTATTCCACTGTCTCCAAACTCTGGTCTCTGTAACGGTCCTTCTGAACCCCAATTTCCAAACTCTGCTTTCTGTAACAGTCCTTCTACAACTCAGTCTCCAAACTCTGCTCTCTGTAACAGTCCTTCTACACCTAAGTCTCCAACCTCTGCTCTCTGTAACAGTCCTTTTGCACCTCCATCTCCAACCTCTGCTCTCTGTAACAGTCCTTCTGCACCCCAGTCTGACACCTCTGTTCTCTGCACGATCTTTCTGCACCCCAGTCTCCAACCACTGCTCTCTGTAACAGTCCACCTGAAATTCAGTCTCCAACCTCTGCTCTCTGTAAGATCATTCAGCAACCCAGTATCCAAACTCTGCTCTCTATAACAGTCTTTCTGCAACCCAGTCTCCAAACTCTCCTCTTTCTTACAGGCCTTCTGCACGCCAGTCTCCAAACTCTGCTCTCTGTAGCAGGCCTTCTGCACGACAGTCTCCAACTTCTGCTCTCTGCAACAATCTTTCAGCACCCCGGTCTTCAAACTCTGCTCTCTGCAATGATCCTACTGCACCCTAGTCTCCAACCTCTGATCTCTGCAACAGTCCTTCTGCACCTCAGTGTCCAACCTCTACTCTCTGGAACAGAACTTCCGCTCCTCATTTTCCAACATCTGCTCTCTGCAACAGCCTTCTGCACCCCATTCTCCAACCTCTGCTCTCTATAACAGTCCTTCTGCAACCTAGTTACAAATATCTGCTCTCTGCAACATTCCTTCTGCACCCCAGTCTCCAACATCTGCTCTCTGCAGCAGTTCTTCTGCACCTCAGTCGTAAAACTCTGCTCTCTGCAACGACCCTTCTGCACCCCAGGCTCCTATATCTGCTCTCTCTAACAGTCCTTCTTCACCTCAGTCTCCCAACTCTGCTCTCTGTAAAATCCTTCTAAAACCCAGTCTTTAAACTCTGCACTCTGTAACAGTCCTTTGGCACAACAGTCTCCAAACTCTGCTCTCTGTGACAGGCCTTCTCCAACCCAGTCTCCAACCTCTTCTCTCTGCAACGATTTTTCTCCACCCCTGTCTCCAACATCTGCTCTCTGCAATAGTCTTTTTGAACCCCAGTCTCCAAACTCTGCTCTCTGTAAGATCCATCTGAACGCCAGTCTCCAACCTCTGCTCTCTGTAGAAGTCTTTTTGCACCCCAGTCTCCTAACTCTGCTCTCTGTAACAGTCCTTCTACACCCCAGTATCTAAAATCTGCTCTCTGCAACAGTCCTTCTGCACCCCATTCCCCAAACTCTGCTCTCTGCAACGATATTTCTGGACCGCTGTCTCCAATGTCTGCTCTCTGCAACAGTCTTTCTGCACCACAGTCTCAAACCTTTCTCTCTGTAAGATCCTTCTGCACTCCAGTTTGCAAACTCTGCTCTCTGTAACATTCTTTCTTAACCCCAGTCTCATACCATGATCCTCTTCAAAACTGCTTCTGCTCCCCAGGCTCTGAGATCTGCTCTCTGTAACAGTCCTTCTGTACCGCAGTCTCCAAACTCTGCTCTTTGTAACGGTCCTTCTACACCCCAGTCTTCAAACTCTGCTTTCTGTATCAGTCTGTCTGAACCCCAATCTCCAACCTCTGTTCTCTGTATCTATCCTTCTGCACCTCAGTCTTCAACCTGTGCTCT